>NC_092049.1:82237942-82537942 GCF_003086295.3 Arachis hypogaea | reverse complement strand
TTTCTGTCGTTAAAATTTTACAGACTTTTTGTTTGGTTTTTATCTTTTCTTTAACTTTTTATCTTTTATTTATCTTTGCCTCACTAACATGTTATTACCACTCCCTAAGTGTTTTATGAAGGTAATTATGAGATTCTGCACTTAAAGTTGTCTTTCTAAAGCTTTTACAGAAAACTGCCTTTTTCGCATTATTTTATTATTTTTATTAAAATATTATTTTTAATTAAATATTATTATTTAATATTTTATTATTATTTATTATTTTATTATTAAATTTTCGAAAATTACCTTGCCTTTACCTTTTAACCTTTAAAATTAACTTTTTACCCCGGTAACTTTTAATATTTCTACTTTAACCACCCTAACTTTCAGAAATTACAAAATAACCCCTCAAACACCAAAATATTTACTTCCTTGCCCTTTCTAAGATCTAAAAGGTGTTCTTCAATGTTCTTCACCACACTCAAAGTGTTCTTCATGTTCTTCGTATATTCTTCAAATTCTTTCTCTGTTTTTACCCGTTTTTCAGTCTTTTCAGCAACCGATTTTTACCAAAATTCAAAATAAATTCCCAGCCACTAAAACCCCATCTTTTCTATATGATTTTAACACAAATTGAACCCCAATTTAGGGCCTAGGGTTTCGTTTTCCAGCAGCCACAAGAACACACATTCATAGCTTGAATTTCATCAAATTTCATCAAAATTTCACCAAATTTTCACCAAGAATCAATCATATATGCAACCAATTTTTAGCACAGCCAAATAATACAACATTCACACAACTCAAACACAAATATTCAAGATTAATTTCGTGACACCCTACCTTGATTTGCTGCTCCAAATCCGGTTACTCTTTGAAGTGTTCTTAAAGCACTTTTTCCTCCTAAAACACATCAAGAACAACTTTAAAACTCTAAACCGTCAACTAAACAAACTTCAATAGCATCTTAGGAAGGTTATCCTCATCTTAAACGTGCAGGAAATCAAAGATCTTTAGCCCACAAGTCAAGCTAAGCAAGAGATCTAAGGAAGAACATCAAGAAAACACTTGTTTAAGCATGTTTCCTTGAAAACCGAATTGAAAGGGGAAAGGAATAGCCATCTCACCTTATTTCCATCCTTGATAAGTTATATGGTTATGTAGAGGAAGAAGAGAGGACCATTTTGGTGAAATCGGAATTTTGATTTGAGTTTTAGTTCAGAAGAAATCAAGCTTTGAAGATTAAGTGTTCATGAAAGTTTCTCACCTTTCTCTCTTGTTATTTTCGGCCAAAATGATGAAATGAGACAGCCTTGGAGGTCTTGGGGGTGTAAGGTGAGTTGTGATTGGTTGGCTTGGAGGTGGATTAAAATAATATTAAAATATCTCTGGTGTACAACTACTAAAACTAGGTGTATCGGAACACTCGTAAAAACATCTCTAAAAATTATTTTCTGAGCTACTAGAATAAATGACACTAGTAACATATTTATTATGAGAATAAAACATGAATAATGAGGCCTTAGCATTGCTAAAGTCATCAGAGAGTGCTGGTGCTAAGCTGCACCAGTAAACCGTAAACCCGGTTAAACCGATTTTCTGTTTTTAACAAAAACAGACCAGGTAACCTTATAATATCATTCAAGCATTTTCTAATACTAATATAATGATAATATTATACTATTATCTCTCTCCTCTCATGAATCGAGTCTGGTTTGTCAAACAGAGACTATTTACGAAAATCAGAATCAAAACTGCCAACTGATACGGTTCAAAAACTAGGTTCTTCGCGATTGCATTATCGAGCTTGCCTCAGAGGAGGTTCTAGCTTAAGGATGACATAATGATAATGAGGATTGAGATGCTTGATGATATAACAGAGGTGTTCCCTTTACTGATCTTCCAGAGAAATCCGTACTTTCAGAAAAGATCTCATGTACTCGAAAATCAGGGTTATTACATTCTACCCTCCTAAAAGAAAATTTTGTCCTCAAAATTTCAATTACCTGAGAATAGATGCAGGTAATCAGCTTTCATCTTATCTTCTAGTTCCCAAGTGTGCTATTCTTTTCCTCTTTGTTCCCAAGCTACTTTGACTAAGCGAACAACTTTGCCTCTTAGCTGCTTATCACTTTTTTCTACTATCTGAACTGGTGATGCTTGATATGTCAAATTATTTCGTAACTGTACTGTCTCTGGTTGTAAAACGTGACTCTTGTCGGGAATATATTTCTTAAGTTGCGAGACATGAAGAACATCATGAAGGTTTGATAAATAAGGAGGAAGGACTATTTGATAAGCTACTAGACCGACTCTTTTTAGTATTTGGAAAGGTTCTATGTATCGTGGGTTAAGCTTTTTAGTCTTAAGGGCTCTACCTATTCCAGTAATCGAAGTTACTTCTAGAAAGACACGGTTTCCGTCACTAAACTCTAAGGGTCTACGTCTATTATCGGCATAGCTCTTTTGACAGCTTTGTGCTGTCTGGATCTTCCAACGAATCTCCTTTATCTTCTCAGTAGTTTCTTATACTAAGTTTGGACCTAAGACACTAGCTTCTCCATCATCATTCTAACACAATGGTTTTCGACATCTTCTTCCGTAGAGAGCTTCATATGGTGCCATCCCGATACTTTGTTGGTAACTGTTGTTGTAGACGAATTTGACCAACAGTAAATACTTATCCCAGCTACTTTAGTTGTCTATCATACATGATCGTAACATGTCTTCTAACATCTGAATTGTCTGCTCTGATTGTCCGTCTATCTAAGGATGGTATGCTATACTCGTGTGTAATTCTGTTCCCAACGCTTTCTGAAAAGCTCTCCAGAATCTAGTAGTAAACCTCGAAACTCGATCTGAGATAATTTACGAATGTATCCCATGCAGTCGTACGATTTCTTGAATATATATATTCATTCCAGCCTTTCTAAAGTATAGTCAACACGAATCGAAAAGAAGCACGCCGACTTTGGCAACCTGTCCACAATCACCCAAATGGCATTACGTCGTATTGAGGTTCTTGGCAATCTCATGATAAAATCCATAGTAATCTGCTCCCATTTCCATTGTGGTATTTCTAAGGGTTGCAGGGTTCCTGACGGCTTCTGATGTTCCACCTTCACCTTCTGGCAGGTTAAATATTCTGAGACATAATCAGCTACTTCTTTCTTTAAGCCCGGCCACCAGAACATTTATTTCAAATCGTGATACATCTTTGTCACCCAGGATGCATAGAAAGTCTACTTTGGTGAGCTTCAGCAAGAATCTTTTGTTGCAATTCTCCAGAGTTAGGCACACAAATTCTGTTCTTGTACCTCTATAGGCCACTACGATCCTGTCTCACAGCTTCTTCAGCTCTGCAAGCAATGGTGACATCCGGTGTGGTGCTATGGAAATCGGTCCGGTTCCAGGTACTAGATCAATGCTGAATTCTATCTCTCACTGAGGAGGAAACTCAGGTATGTCGTCCAAGAAAACATCAGGAAATTCCTTCACCATTCGGATTCGTTCTAAGCTTAATTCACTATCATTCGAGCTAGCCGCTAACAGAACGTACCCCTCACAATCACTCCCGTCTAAGGTAACTCTTACAGAATTCAGATATAAGGTGTGGGACAGAAATGGTACTTGTAGGCACACTAAACTGGTCAAAGCATTTTGGGATGCAGGTGTATGGACAATCAAGTAAAAATTCAATTTAAAGAAATATAATCCTAACTCGTGAGCAATAGTTAGAGAAATAAAGAATGCGATGCACCCGAATCATACAATACAGTTAGAAATCGATTCTTGACATAACACTGATCTTGAATGAGGGCATCCGATTGCACAACATCATCAATAGTGATAGCAAACACTCGTCCTTGTTGTTGGTTTCTGACTGGATTTCGAGTAAATCCCTTCGGACAATCCTTGGCAATGTGTCCAAGTTCTCCACAAGCATAGCAGTTAGGTGATCCAAACTGGCAAGACCTGTTACTATGCTCTTTTCCGCATTGCTTACATGCATGGTTTATGTAAGCCTGATGGGCTCGTTTACCATTGCCTTGCCTTACTTTACCTCGGGCGATAAATCCAAACTTTATAGTATTGCCAGCGGACTCATCTACCATTCTTTTTCCACAGTCTCTTGCCCGATGTCCTTCCTTATTACAATAGTAACATAAACCTGTTCTGAACCGGCAAAGCCTACTACCATGATGCTTTCCACAAGTTGGGCATACTACACCACTTTGAGCTTGGTGAGGTTGACTCTCATGTCCTTGTTCAATGTCACGGTTATTGTCACTACCATTATTGCGAGTTAGAAGGCTGACATCTCGGTGGTTTCCATTCCAACGCTGGAATTGACCAATAGCTTTAAAGTTGCGACCTTAAGGGGCTAAATTTTGAACAAAGTCTCTTTGTGAATCCTCCCTACGACTTGCTCAAGCTATCACCACCTTCTTTGAACATTCTTCCACTAGTTTACTTTTATTCACTAGTTCAGCAAAATTTCGTATCTCTAGCAAAACAACAGAATTCATCAGTTCTTCTCGGAGTCCTCCTTCAAACTTTAAACACTTCCATTCCTCAAAGTCTTCTGGGTTCCGTTGACAAATCTTGGAGAAACGGCACAAGTCATCGAACTTACGGGCATACTCAACAATAGTCATATCCCCTTGTTTAAACTGCATAAGCTCCATCTCCTTAGCATCACGTGCTGCTCTTGAAAAATACATTTTATAAAATTCGTCCCTAAAGATATCCCAAGGAATGTCATTTTCATTCTGTTGTAGCAGTCGCTGTATCCCCTGCCACCAGTACTCAGCTTCTCCTTCGAGCATATAAGTAGCAAACTCCACGTGTTGTCCTTCCGGAACATGCTGCGCTCTCAGTGATCGTTCAATACCTTGAAACCAGTTATCAGCGTCAGTCGCAACGAGTGCACCCTTGAACTTAGGCGGATTAACCTTCAGAAAGGTAGCAAGGGTTATAGGTCTTTCAGGATGCCCTAAGTTGTTCTCATCATTCCCATTATCTTCTCCGTATTCACTCTCGTTCCCATTTCTCACTCCGAGACGTTTGGTGCACGAAATTGTGATCTCAGGTAACGGTGCCAGAAACTCTATACGCACGTCTTAATAAATCGTTTTCATTCACAACTTCGATACAACTAACCAGCAAGTGCACTGGGTCATCCAAGTAATAAACCTTACGTGAGTAAGGGTCGATTCCACGGAGATTGTTGGTATGAAGCAAGCTATGGTCACCTTGTAAATCTCAGTCAGGCGGATATAAAATAATTATGGAGTTTTCGAAATTAAATAATAAAAGAAGGATAGAAATACTTATGTAAATCATTTGTGAGAATTTCAGATAAGCGCATAGAGATGCTTTCGTTCCTCTGAACCTCTGCTTTCCTGCTGCCTTCATCCAATCAGTCTTACTCCTTTCCATGGCTGGCTTTATGTAAGGACATCACCGTTGTCAATGGCTACTTTTGATCATCTCTGGAAAATGGTCCGATGCGCTGTCACTGCATGGCTAATCGTCTGGAGGCGTCACCCTTGCCAATGGCTGCATCCTATTCCTCTCTGTGAAAATGGTCCGATGCGCTGTTACTGCATGGCTAATCATCTAGAGGTTCTCGATCATACTGAATAGGATTTACTATCCTTTTGCGTCTGTCACTACGCCCAGCACTCGCGAGTTTGAAGTTCGTCACAGTCATTCAATTCCAGAGTCCTACTCGGAATACCACAGACAAGGTTTAGACTTTTCGGACTCTCATGAATGCCGCCATCAATCTAGCTTATGCCACGAAGATTCTGATTAAGAGATCTAAGAGATACTCATTCAATCTAAGGTAGAACGGAAGTGGTTGTCAGGCACGCGTTCATAGGGAATGATGATGATTGTCACGTTCATCACATTCAGGTTGAAGTGCAAACGAATATCTTAGAAGCGAAATAAGATGAACTGAATAGAGAAACAGTAGTACTTTGCATTAATCTTTGAGGAACAGCAGAGCTCCACACCTTAATCTATGGAGTGTAGAAACTCTACCATTTGAAAATACATAAGTGAAAGGTCCAGGCATGGCCGAATGGCCAGCCCCTCTGATCTAAGAAACACGCGTCCAAAGATGATCCAAAGATGTTAATAAAAAGTCCTATTTATAATAAACTAGCTACTAGGGTTTACAGAAGTAAGTAATTGATGCATAAATCCACTTCTGGGGCCCACTTGGTGTGTTCTTGGGCTGAGCTTGAAGTCTACACGTGGAGAGGTCATTCTTGGAGTTGAACGCCAGCTTTTGTGCCATTTTGGGCGTTGAACTCCACTTTGCAACTTGTTTCTAGCGCTGGACGCCAGAATTGGGCAGAGAGCTGGCGTTGAACGCCAGTTTGCGTCATCTAAACTTGGGCAAAGTATAAACTATTATATATTGCTGGAAAGCGCTGGATGTCTACTTTCCAACGCAATTGAAAGCGCGCCATTTTAAGTTCTTTAGCTCCAGAAAATCTACTTTGAGTGCAGGGAAGTCAGAATCCAACAGCATCAGCAGTCCTTCTTCAACCTCTGAATCTGATTTTTGCTCAAGTCCCTCAATTTCAGCCAGAAAATACCTGAAATCACAGAAAAACACACAAACTCATAGTAAAGTCCAAAAATATGAATTTAACATAAAAACTAATGAAAACATCCCTAAAAGTAACCAGATTCTACTAAAAACATATTAAAAACAATGCCAAAAAGCGTATAAATTATCCGCTCATCACAACACCAAACTTAAATTGTTGCTTGTCCCCAAGCAACTGAAAATCAAATAGGATAAAAAGAAGAGAATATAATATAAATTCCAAACTATCAATAAAACATAGCTTCAATCAGATGAGCGGGACTTGTAGCTTTTTGCCTCTTGAATAGTTTTGGCATCTCACTTTATCCATTGAGGTTCAGAATGATTGGCATCTATAGGAACTTAGAGTTCAGATAGTGTTATTGATTCTCCTAGTTCAGTATGATGATTCTTGAACACAGCTATTTTATGAGTCTTGGCCGTGGCCCTAAGCACTTTATTTTCCAGTATTACCACCGGATACATAAATGCCACAGACACATAATTGGGTGAACCTTTTCAGATTGTGACTCAGCTTTGCTAAAGTTCCCAATTAGAGGTGTCCAGGGTTCTTAAGCACACTCTTTTTTTTTTTGCTTTGAACCTTGACTTTAACCGCTCAGTCTCAAGTTTTCACTTGACACCTTCACGCCACAAGCACATGGTTAGGGACAGCTTGGTTTAGCCGCTTAGACCAGAATTTTATTCCTTTAGGCCCTCCTATCCACTGATGCTCAAAGCCTTGGGATCCTTTTTATTTGCCCTTGCCTTTTGGTTTTAAGGGTTACTGGCTTTTTGCTCTTGCCTCTTGGTTTTAAGAGCTTTTGGCTTTTTCTGCTTGCTTTTTCTTTTTCTTTCTAATTTTTTTTCGCTACTTTTTTTTCTCTTTTTTTTTTCTGCAAGCTTTGTTCTTTGCTGCTTTTTCTTGCTTCAAGAATCATTTTTATGATTTTTCAGATTATCAAATAACATGTCTCCTTGTCATCATTCTTTCAAGAGCCAACATATTTAACATTCATGAACAACAACTTCAAAAGACATATGCACTATTCAAGCATACATTCAGAAAACAAGAAGCATTGTCACCACATCAATATAATTAAACTAAGTTCAAGGATAAATTCGAAACTCATGTACTTCTTGTTCTTTTGAATTAAAACAGTTTTCATTTAAGAGAGGTGATGGATTCATAGGACATTCATAACTTTAAGACATAGTTACTAACTACTAATGATCATGTAATGAAGACACAAACATGGATAAACACTTAACATAGAAAATGAAAAACAGAGAATGTAAGAACAAGGAATGAGTCCACCTTAGTGATGGTGGCGTTTCCTTCTTGAGGAACCAATGATGTCCTTGAGCTCTTCTATGTCTCTTCCTTGTCTTTGTTGCTCCTCCCTCATTGCTTTTTGATCTTCTCTTATTTCATGAAGAATGATGGAGTGCTCTTGATGTTCCACCCTTAGTTGTCCCATGTTGGAACTTAATTCTCCTAGGGAGGTGTTGATTTGCTCCCAATAGTTTTGTGGAGGAAATGCATTTGAGGCATCTCCGAGATCTCATGGTGATGAGCTTCCTGCGCCTCTTGAGCTCCATGAGTGGGCTCTCTTGTTTGCTCTATCCTTTTCTTAGTGATGGGCTTCTCTTCTTCAATGGGAATGTCTCCTTCTATGAAAGCTCCAGCTGAGTAACATAGATGGCAAATAAGATGAGGAAAAGCTAGCCTTGCCATGGGGAAAGACTTTTCGGCTATTTTGTAGAGTTCAAGGGGGATGACTTCATGAACTTCTACTTCCTCTCCAATCATGATGCTATGAATCATGATGGCCCGATCCACAGTAACTTCGGATCGGTTGCTAGTGGGGATGATGGAGCGTTGTATGAACTCTAACCATCCTCTAGCTGCAGGCTTGAGGTCCAGTCTTCTTAGTTGAACCGGCTTGTCTTTGGAGTCAATCTTCCATTGAGCTCCTTCCACACATATGTCCATGAGGACTTGGTCCAACCTTTGATTAAAGTTGACCCTTCTAGTGTAGGGGCGTGCATCTCCTTGCATCGTAGGCAAGTTAAACGCCAACCTCACATTTTCCGGACTAAAATCTAAGTATTTCCCCCGAACCATGGTGAGATAATTCTTTGGGTCCAGGTTCTTACTTTGATCATGGTTCCTAGTGATCCATGCATTGGCATAGAACTCTTGAACCATTAGGATGCCAACTTGTTGGATGGGTTTTGTTAGAACTTCCCAACCTCTTCTTTGGATTTCATGTCGGATCTCCGGATACTCATTCTTCTTGAGCTTGAAAGGGACCTCAGGGATCACCTTCTTCTTGGCCACAACATCATAGAAGTGGTCTTGATGAGCTTTGAAGATGAATCTTTTCATCTTTCATGACTCAGAGGTGGAAGCTTTTGTCTTCCCTTTCCCTTTTCTAGAGGATTCTCCGGTCTTAGGTGCCATCAATGGTAATGGAAAAATAAAAAGCTTATGCTTTTACCACACCAAACTTAGAATTTTGCTCGCCCTCGAGCAAGAAAAGAAAGAATAGATGAAAAAGAAGAAGAAATGGAGGAGAGGGAGAAGGGGTTGTGTTTCGGCCAAGAAGAGAAGAGAGGGTTGTATTGTGTGAAAATGAAGAAGAATGGAGGGCTTTATATAGGGAAGGGGGGTAAGGTTCGGCCATATAGGGTGGGTTTGGGTGGGAAATTGATTTTGAATTTTGAAGGTAGGTGGAGTTTATGAGGTAGGTTTATGGGGAAGAGTGGATGGATGTGAGTGGTGAAGTGGTGATAGGGAAGAGATATTGAGGTGATTGGTGAAGAGTTTTGGGGAAGAGTGTTTATGGGATTGTGTGAAAGAGGGGTGAGAAGAAGTGAGTGGAGGTAGGTGAGGATCCTGTGGGGTCCACAGATCCTGAGGTGATCCTGTGGGGTCCACAGATCCTGAGGTGTTCAAGGATTTACAACCTTGCACCAAATTGGGCATGCAAAATGCCCTTGCACACAACTCTGGGCGTTCAGCGCCAGATTGGTGCTTGTTCTGGGCGTTGAACGCCCATTTGTTGCCTATTTCTGGCGTTGAACGCCAGAACCATGCTTGTTCTGGGCGTTCAGCGCCAGCTCTTCTCCAGGGTGCAATTCTGGCATTCAAACGCCCAGATGCTACCCATTTCTGGCGTTCAGCGCCAGAACCATGCTCTGTTCTGGCGTTGAACGCCCAAAACATGCTTCTTACTAGCGTTTAAATGCCAGTAAGGTCTTCCTCCAGGGTGTGATTTTTCTTCTGCTGTTTTTGATTCCGTTTTCAATTTTTTATATTTATTTTGTGACTCCACATGATCATGAACCTAATAAAACAATGAAAATTAGATAAATAAACATTGGGTTGCCTCCCAACAAGCGCTTCTTTAATGTCAATAGCTTGACAGTGGGCTCTCATGGAGCCTCACAGATGTGCAGGGCTTTGTTGAGACCTTCCAACACCAAACTTAGAGTTTGGATATGGGGGTTTGACACCAAACTTAGAGTTTGGTTGTGGCCTCCTAACACTAAACTTAGAGTTTTACTATAGGGGCTTTGTTTGACTCTGCTTTGAGAGAAGCTTTTTATGCTTCCTCTCCATGGATGCAGAGAGAGATCCTTGAGTTGTAAACACAAGGTTGTCCTCATTTATTTGAAGGATCAATTCTCCTCTGTCCACATCAATCACAGCTCTTGCTGTGGCTAGGAAAGGTCTTCCTAGGATGATGGATTCATCCTCATCCTTCCCAGTATCTAGGACTATGAAATCAGTAGGGATGTAAAGGCCTTCAACCTTTACTAACACGTCCTCTACTTGTCCATAAGCCTATTTTCTTGAATTGTCTGCCATCTCTAATGAGATTTTAGTAGCTTGCACCCCAAAGATTCCCAGTTTCTCTATTACAGAGAGGGGCATGAGGTTAATTCCTGAACCAAGGTCACACAGAGCCTTAAAGATCATGGTGCCTATGGTACAAGGTATTAAGAACTTTCCAGGATCCTGTTTCTTCTGAGGCAATGTCAGTTGATCCAGATCACTTAGTTCATTGGTGAACAAGGGAGGCTCATCTTCCCAAGTTTCAATGCCAAATAATTTGGCATTCAGCTTCATGATTGCACCAAGGTACTTGGTGACTTGCTCCTCAGTGACATCCTCATTCTCTTCAGAAGAGGAATACTCATCAGAGCTCATGAATGGCATAAGGAGGTTTAATGGAATCTCTATGGTCTCTAGTTGAGCCTCAGATTCTTTTGGTTCCTCAGAAGGAAGCTCCTTATTGATCACTGGGCGTTCCAGGAGGTCTTCCTCACTGGGATTCACGTCCTCTCCCACCCTTATAGGTTCGGCCATGGTAATTAATTCAATGGCCTTGCATTCTCCTTTTGGATTCTCTTCTGTATTGCTTGGGAGAGTACTAGGAGGGATTTCAGTGATCCTTTTACTCAGTTAGCCCACTTGTGCCTCCAAATTTCTAATGGAGGATATTGTTTCATTCATGAAACTTACAGTGGCCTTAGATAGATCAGAGACTAAGTTTGCTAATTTAGAGGTATTTTGTTCAGAGTTCTCTGTCTGTTGCTAAGTGGATGATGGAAAAGGCTTGCTATTACTAAACCTGTATCTTCCACCATTATTAAAGCCTTGTTGAGGCTTTTGTTGATCCTTTCATGAGAGATTTGGATGATTTCTTCATGATGGATTATAGGTGTTTCCATAAGGTTCACCCATATAATTTACCTTTGCTATTGCAGGGTTTTCAGGATCATAAGCTTCTTCTTCAGAAGATGCCTCTTGAGTACTGTTGGATGCAGCTTGCATTCCATTCAGACTCTGAGAAATCATATTGACTTGCTGAGTCAATATTTTGTTCTGAGCCAATATAGCATTCAGAGTATCAATTTCAAGAACTCCCTTCTTCATAGGCGTCCCATTACTCACAGGGTTCCTCTCAGAAGTGTACATGAACTGGTTATTAGCAACCATGTCAATGAGTTCTTGAGCTTCTGCAGGAATTTTCTTTAGGTGAATGGATCCACCTGCAGAAGTATCCAATGACATCTTAGCCAATTCAGATAGACCATCATAGAATATATCCAAGATGGTCCATTCTAAAAGCATGTCAGAAGGACACTTTTTGGTCAGCTGCTTGTATCTTTCCCAAGCTTCATAAAGGGATTCACCTTCTTTTTGTCTGAAGGTTTGAACATCCACTCTAAGCTTGCTCAGCTTTTGAGGAGGAAAGAACTTGGCTAAGAAAGCCGTGACCAGCTTATCCCAAGAGTTCAGGCTGTCTTTGGGTTGAGAGTCCAACCACACTCTAGCTCTGTCTCTTACAGCAAAAGGAAAAAGCATGAGCCTGTAGACTTCAGGATCTACTCCATTAGTCTTAACAGTATCACAGATCTGCAAGAATTCAGTTAAGAACTGAAAAGGATCTTCAGATGGAAGTCCATGAAACTTGCAGTTCTGCTGCATCAGAGAAACTAGCTGAGGTTTCAGCTCAAAATTGTTTGCTCCAATAGCATGAATGGAGATGCTTCTTCCATGTAACTTGGAATTTGGTGCAGTAAAGTCACCAAGCATCCTCCTTGCATTATTATTATTTTCAGCTGCCATCTCCTCTTCCTGTTCGAAAATTTCTGAAAGGTTATCTCTGGATTGTTGTAATTTAGCTTCTCTTAGTTTCCTCTTCAGAGTCCTTTCAGGTTCTGGATCTGCTTCAACAAGAATGTTCTTGTCCTTGCTCCTGCTCATATGAAAAAGAGGGACAGAAAAATAATAATAATAATAGGGATCCTTTTTACCACAGTATAGAGGTCCCTGTGTGAATAGAAGAAAAGAAGAAGAGAAAATCTGAACTCAGAGAGAGAGGGGGTTCGGATTTTTGGTGAGTGAGGAAGAGATGTTAGTAAATAAATAAATAAATAGAAGAAGATGAGAGGGGGAAGTGAATTTTCGAAAATAATTTCTTTTCAAAAAGAGTTAGTGATTTTTGAAAATAGTTTTTGAAAAAGGTTAGTGGTTTTTCGAAAATAGAAATAAAAAATTAAAGTAGTCAGTTAATTAAAAAGAAATTTTGAAAAAGAGGAAAGATATTTTCGAAAATTAGAGAGAGAGAGTGTAAGTTAGGTAGTTTTGAAAAAGATAAGAAACAAACAAAAAGTTAGTTAGTTAGTTGAAACAAATTTTGAAAATCAATTTTGAAAAGATAAGAAGATAAGAAGTTAGAAAAGATATTTTAGAATCAAATTTTGAAAAAGATAAGATAAAGAGATATTTTTGAAAAGATATGATTGAAATTAGTTTTGAAAAATATTTGATTTTTAAAATCACAATTAATGACTTGATTCACAAGAAATCACAAGATATGATTCTAGAACTCAAAGTTTGAATCTTTCTTAACAAGCAAGTAACAAACTTGAAATTTTTGAATCAAAACATTAATTGATGATGTTATTTTCGAAAATTAGGAGATAAAGATAAGAAAAAGATTTTTGAAAAATATTTTTATAATTTTCGAAAATAACTAAGAAAAATGGAAAAGATTTGATTTTTGAAAAAGATTTTGAAAAAGATAAGATTTTTAAATTGAAAATTTGATTTGACTCATAAAAACAACTAGATTTTAAAAATTTTTGAAAAAGTCAACTCAAATTTTCGAAATTTTAAGAGAGAAAAAGGGAAAGATATTTTTTTATTTTTGAATTTTTAATGATGAGAGGGAAAAACATGCAAAATGATGCAATGCATGAAAGTTATGGATCAAAACAAGAAATGCATGCAAGAATGCTATGAATGTAAAGATGAACACCAAGAACACTTTGAATGTCATGATGAACATCAAGACTTATTTTTGAAAAATTTTATATGAAAAGAAAACATGCAAGACACCAAACTTAGAAATCTTTACTGCTCAGGCAATAAGAATTCAAGAATGCATATGAAAAACAAGAAAAGACACAAAACATGAAAACATCAAGATCAAACAAGAAGACTTACCAAGAACAACTTGAAGATCATGAAGAACACTATGAATGCATGAATTTTTTCGAAAAATGCAAGATGAGTATGCAATTGACACCAAACTTTCAACTTGACTCAAGACTCAAACAAGAAACACAAAATATTTTTGATTTTTTTTTTATTTTATGATTTTTTTTGTATTTTCTTTTAATTTTTTCGAAAATCATTTTGAAAAAGAAAAATAAGGATTCCAAAATTTTTAATATGAATTCCAAGAATCTTATGCTCTTTAGTCTAAAGCTCCAATCAAAGGGTCAGGCATGTCTTAATAGCCAACCAAGCTTTAGCATGAATATGAGTGTAATTCATTCAATTTTAGGCCAAAACCTCTGTCCAAAAGAATTAAGACATGGTTTTATAGCCAGCATGCTTCAACATGCTTCATGAAACTCTAGAATTCATTCTTAAAAATTCTGAAGAAAAATATATTTTTGAAAACATTTTTATTTTAAAATTTTTTTTTTCGAAAACAAAGGAGAAATTTTTGAAAGATTTTTTTGAAAAATTTTTGAAAATAATACAAAAAGAAAATTACCTAATCTGAGCAACAAGATGAACTGTCAGTTGTCCAAACTCGAACAATCCCCGGCAACGGCGCCAAAAACATGGTGCACGAAATTGTGATCTCAGATAACGGTGCCAGAAACTCTGTACGCACGTCTTAATAAATCGTTTTCATTCACAACTTCGATACAACTAACCAGCAAGTGCACTGGGTCGTCCAAGTAATAAACCTTACGTGAGTAAGGGTCGATTCCACGGAGATTGTTGGTATGAAACAAGCTATGGTCACCTTGTAAATCTCAGTCAGGCGGATATAAAATAATTATGGAGTTTTCGAAATTAAATAATAAAAGAAGGATAGAAATACTTATGTAAATCATTGGTGAGAATTTCAGATAAGCGCATAGAGATGCTTTCGTTCCTCTGAACCTCTCCTTTCCTGCTGCCTTCATCCAATCAGTCTTACTCCTTTCCATGGCTGGCTTTATGTAAGGACATCACCGTTGTCAATGGCTACTTTTGATCATCTCTGGAAAATGGTCCGATGCGCTATCACTGCATGGCTAATCGTCTGGAGGCGTCACCCTTGCCAATGGCTGCATCCTATTCCTCTCTGTGAAAATGGTCCGATGCGCTGTCACTGCATGGCTAATCATCTGGAGGTTCTCGATCATACTGGAATAGGATTTACTATCCTTTTGCGTCTGTCACTACGCCCAGCACTCGCGAGTTTGAAGTTCGTTACAGTCATTCAATCCCAGAGTCCTACTCGGAACACCACAGACAAGGTTTAGACTTTCCGGACTCTCATGAATACCGCCATCAATCTAGCTTATGCCACGAAGATTCTGATTAAGAGATCTAAGAGATACTCATTCAATCTAAGGTAGAACGGAAGTGGTTGTCAGGCACGCGTTCATAGGGAATGATGATGATTGTCACGTTCATCACATTCAGGTTGAAGTGCAAACGAATATCTTAGAAGCGAAATAAGATGAACTGAATAGAGAAACAGTAGTACTTTGCATTAATCTTTGAGGAACAGCAGAGCTCCACACCTTAATCTATGGAGTGTAGAAACTCTACCGTTTGAAAATACATAAGTGAAAGGTCCAGGCATGGCCGAATGGCCAGCCCCTCTGATCTAAGAAACAGGCGTCCAAAGATGATCCAAAGATGTTAATAAAAAGTCCTATTTATAATAAACTAGCTACTAGGGTTTACAGAAGTAAGTAATTGATGCCTAAATCCACTTTCGGGGCCCACTTGGTGTGTGCTTGGGCTGAGCTTGAAGTCTACACGTGGAGAGGTCATTCTTGGAGTTGAACGCCTGCTTTTGTGCCATTTTGGGCGTTGAACTCCACTTTGCAACTTGTTTCTGGCGCTAGATGCCAGAATTGGGCAGAGATCTGGCGTTGAACGCCAGTTTGCATCGTCTAAACTTGGGCAAAGTATGGACTATTATATATTGCTGGAAATCCTTGGATGTCTATTTTCCAACGCAATTAGAAGTGCGCCATTTTGAGTTTTGTAGCTCCAGAAAATCCACTTTGAGTGCAGGGAGGTCAGAATCCAACAGCATCAGCAGTCCTTCTTCAACCTCTGAATCTGATTTTTGCTCAAGTCCCTCAATTTCAGCCAAAAAATACCTGAAATCACAGAAAAACACACAAACTCATAGTAAAGTCCAAAAATGTGAATTTAACATAAAAACTAATGAAAACATCCCTAAAAGTAACCAGATTCTACTAAAAACAATGCCAAAAAGCGTATAAATTATCCGCTTATCAACGTTCAACAGCCCAAGCCGCTGCTACAGCAGCTTCATGCACTACTTCAGCCACGTTGTTCATGGTAGCCATAAACGTTTCCTGTTCCCTCTCGTAGTTAACATTAGGAATTCCTTCCCGTACGCCTCGTTTCCGTGAACCCATTGTAGTCCTGTTCACACCAAACAATCATTGTTAAGGTGATCAGTCTTAACACTTCAAGTCAAGTGTGAACATTCCCAAAATGAAAACACAGAAACAATCATTCAACATATATCAGTGGGATATCCTATATGCATGAGACACACAACAGAGTATGCAATGAAGCATAGTTAGTCCACTCCCCAGGCTCTATTGGGAAGGAACAGCTCTGATACCAAATTATAACGACCCAATTTTCAATATGTCTAGATCATACCAGAAACTGAGCGCTACCAATTTGTCTTCCTAATTATTATCTATTATTTATCATATGAGCCTGATTCGTTGTTAAAAACGTAGTTAATTTGCGAGGTGTATTTTTTTATTTATTTTTTTTAAATGAAAATGTTTGGGTTAGTAGACGAAATCATTCATAATCAATTCACAAGTAATAACAGATAAAACAGTTATAAACAACCACACATAAGTACATCACGAGTAGCTAGCAACATTCAGTTATCCAGGCTTTATTAGAGTATAGACCTTTAGTTAGAACACCCCTAGATATAGCTAGATAATAACTATATACATATACATACATACAACATCCCAGGTCCTGACCTGTTCAAGAGGTCTCTAAGTTGGTACCTAAGCTAGCCTAGATTCTATACTCACCTAGTCCCTCTAAACTACTAAAGTGAGGGAAAGTACGTTCTAAGTCTTCACAACTCAAGTCAGGTGGAATGTCATCAAAAGATAGAACATCATCTGCTACTCCTTTGCACGATCAGACTTTTCCACAAGACGTCTCTTTGGTACCTCATGAAGTAGCCACACAACAGGAATCTCGTACATAGGATTAAGGTTAAAGTGCGCATACGAACGGGTGCAGATGTTGGCTGGTCTCACAGTATATACATATAAATAGAGAACGATATTCACCCTAGACTCAGAAGACTACCTAGAGCAGAATCCTCTTCTTGCGAACGGTCATTAGCGAACTATGGTAAGGTACTCTTACTTCCATCTGAAGGGGGAAGGGAGAGAGAAGGGGTAAGAACTAAGGAGTTCTTGGTAGGGCCGGGGTTATTAGTTACGTTCATTTATTTGGGGTCGATTAGTAGACGAATAACATAATATAGCGAAGCAGTAAACAGAAGATAAAGATAGAAAGAGAAAGTAGAGACAACAGAAAGCAGAACACAAACAAAAGAATACAAGAAAATAAAACACATAAATAGCATACAAGCAGACAAACATAAAGAAGTAGATCACACACAGAAAAGAGTGCAACAGAGAATGATGTGCAGACAAGAATGATGCATGTCTAGCCCTAGTGCATACCATGAGCTCATGTGTCGGTTGGCTGCCCGCAATCCCGACATTTATCCGGTCACAAGTAATCCCGATTTTCCGGATACGATTTTCCGTTCCTAAATAAATGCGCATATAATAATAGCCGCTCATTTGAGACAGCCTCTGCTTACTGCAGGAATATATATATATATATATATATATATATATATATATATATATACTCTGCTCTGCTCTGGGGAAGCGGAAAATGGCTGTAGGTAACTTAGTTTCCCTACAAAGGCTCTGGGTTGCATTTAAGCAACTAATATATATTAAATATAGCTCTGGATTGCATCAAGCAACTAATATATATAAATATCTCTTTATTATATTACTCTTCTCTTTATATCTCTTTACTCTATTCTGGTTTCTCTTTTCTCAGTATCTCCTTACTCTATTTTAATTACTCTGTTCTCTGTATCTCTTTTCTCTTCTCTGATTACTCTTTTCATCTGTATCTATATTACTCTTTTTCTCTTTATCTCTTTACTTTACTCTGGTTACTCTATTTTCTGTGTTTCTCTACTCTGCTCTGGTTTCTCTGCTTAACGTATGTATTTAAAGCTTATGTAAATTTCGGTATGAATAGTTAGCCTGTCCCAAGTATAGGTTCATTAAGTCTATACTGAAACAGTTTAACTTTTCATATTATACCTAACCCTAGTCGCAACTCAAGTACTAACTAAGTTGCCCTAGTTCGTTCACTAGTCTCTGTCTGTTTTTCTGTCGTTAAAATTTTACAGACTTTTTGTTTGGTTTTTATCTTTTCTTTAACTTTTTGTCTTTTATTTATCTTTGCCTCACTAACATGTTATTACCACTCCCTAAGTATTTTATGAAGGTAATTATGAGATTCTGCACTTAAAGTTGTCTTTCTAAAGCTTTTACAGAAAATTGCCTTTTTCGCATTATTTTATTATTTTTATTAAAATATTATTTTTAATTAAATATTATTATTTAATATTTTATTATTATTTATTATTTTATTATTAAATTTTCGAAAATTACCTTGCCTTTACCTTTTAACTTTAAAATTAACTTTTTACCCCGGTAACTTTTAATATTTCTACTTTAACCACCCTAACTTTCAGAAATTACAAAATAATCCCTCAAACACCAAAATATTTACTTCCTTGCCCTTTCTTAGATCTAAAAGGTGTTCTTCAATGTTCTTCATGTTCTTCGTATATTCTTCAAATTTTTTCTCTGTTTTTACCCGTTTTTCAGTCTTTTCTGCAACCGATTTTTACCAAAATTCAAAATAAATTCCCAGCCACTAAAACCCCATATTTTCTATATGATTTCAACACAAATTGAACCCTAATTTAGGGCCTAGGGTTTCGTTTTCCAGCAGCCACAAGAACACACATTCATAGCTTGAATTTTATCAAATTTCATCAAAATTTCACCAAATTTTCACCAAGAATCAATCATATATGCAACCAATTTTTAGCACAGCCAAATCATACAACATTCACACAACTCAAACACAAATATTCAAGATTAATTTCGTGACACCCTACCTTGATTTGCTGCTCCAAATCCGGTTACTCTTTGAAGTGTTCTTAAAGAACTTTTTCCTCCTAAAACACATCAAGAATAACTTTAAAACTCTAAACCATCAACTAAACGAACTTCAGCAGCATCTTAGGAAGGTTATCCTCACCTTAAACGTGCAGGAAATCAAAGATCTTTGGCCCACAAGTCAAGCTAAGCAAGAGATCTAAGGAAGAACATCAAGAAAACACTTGTTTAAGCATGTTTCCTTGAAAATCGAATTGAAAGGAGAAAGGAACAGCCATCTCACCTTATTTTCATCCTTGATAAGTTACATGGTTATGTAGAGGAAGAAGAGAGGATCATTTTGGTGAAATCGGAATTTTGATTTGAGTTTTAGTTCTGAAGAAATCAAGCTTTGAAGATTAAGAGTTCATGAAAGTTTCTCTCTTGTTATTTTCGGCCAAAATGATGAAATGAGACAGCCTTGGAGGTCTTGGGGGTGTAAGGTGAGTTGTGATTGGTTGGCTTGGAGGTGGATTAAAATAATATTAAAATATCTCTGGTGTACAACTACTAAAACTAGGTGTATCGGAACACTCGTAAAAACATCTCTAAAAATTATTTTCTGAGCTACTAGCATAAATGACACTAGTAACATATTTATTATGAGAATAAAACATGAATAATGAGGCCTTAGCATTGCTAAAGTCATCAGAGAGTGCTGGTGCTAAGCTGCACCAGTAAACCGTAAACCTGGTTAAACCGATTTTCTGTTTTTAACAAAAATAGACCAGGTAATCTTATAATATCATTCAAGCATTTTCTAATACTAATATAATGATAATATTATACTATTATCTCTCTCCTCTCATGAATCGAGTCTGGTTCGTCAAACAGAGACTATTTACGAAAATCAGAATCAAAACTGTCAACCGATACGGTTCAAAAACTAGGTTCTTCGCGATTGCATTATCGAGCTTGCCTCAGAGGAGGTTCTAGCTTAAAGATGACATAATGATAATGAGGATTGAGATGCTTGATGATATAACAGAGGTGTTCCCTTTACTGATCTTCCAGAGAAATCCGTACTTTCAGAAAAGATCTCATATACTCGAAAATCAGGGTTGTTACAATGGAGCTCTATTGTGAACTCTGATTCTCCCATTACTACACAACAAAAAACGAAAAATGCTGATTAGTCATCCCCTAATCAAACATCACCAACAATGCTAATGACTTTAACGCCATAACGTTCGGCAACTTTTGAAAGAATGAAGAATGGAAAAAAGTGTAACTCGTACCTTTGCAACAACGACAACAGTAGCTCCTTCGATAAAGGAGGCCACGATAGACAATAACAAACCTCGATCACACAATGGTGGAATGCAAATGCGTTATCGAACATTCAGAAATGGAGATGGGGTAAAGAGGAAGGGTTTCTTTTGCCTTAGTGAAAAAGGAGGAAGAGCAATTGTTATTTTTTCATTACTGAAGATCAAGGTTTATTCCTTTATTAAGGTAGGGACAATTTTGACAATATAAAATAAGTAAATACATTAAGGATTACAAAAAACGTTTGTAACTGGATATATCCAATTTTGGAACAGAATATTCTGTTACTCTAAACGTTTTTTGTCACTGTAAAGACCAAATTAAAACAAAAAAATTGGTACATGAACTCAATTGAAAGGAAAAAAAACTATAGAGACCTAATTAAAAATTCGACCAAAGTATAAAACCAACAGAATAATTAAACTTTTATTTTATTATCTTATCCATCTTTAGCAAACACAATATATAGAGTAATTTTTAGCGTCCGTGTCTTATTTTTTTATTTTAGCGTTTTATTTTATTCTACAAATCAAATGTTGCCTAAAAAGACTTATATGTCTCCTATTTATAGTTGTTCAAAATTTATTTTATTTTAATTTGGTAAAATATTATTTATCTTCTTGATAAAAGATGAAGATTTTTTTATCCTTTTCTAAAAAATAAAGAAAAGAAAACACAAAAAAAAAAAAAAAAAAGATTGAAAAACGGTAACCCTCACCCTTCTCCTTCCTCGTCGGCCGTAACCCTCTCGGTCCCACTCTCGAGGGTAGCCCTCAGTCTTCTCACTCCCGTAACCCTCTCTCTCTCGGCGAAGGTCTCATCGGCCGTTCCCGGGAAGTCGAAGATGGTGCTGACTAGCGAAGGTGGTCAACGGTGAAGTTCCTCAACAGCATTTTGGTCACTCAACCGGTTTCGGAACGTCGAAGGTCACTCAACCGATGCTCAACAGGGATTCTGGCCTGGTCACTCAGCAGGAACCACGGCGAGAAGAAGTGGCAGTGCGACAATCCGATTGGATGGCTCACACCAAGAATATTCCATATTTGTCTCTGTGACTGTTTATTTGGGACCCATGGTTGTCAAGTTTGCACTCTTATTATGGCTTGATGGTAGTTTGTGAAACATCATTTCATGACTCCTCTGCTTTGAGGTAGTGACTTCTAATTCATACTTTGGTGAATCGAATTGGGGGGCTTTGCTCTGTATTCTCGCTGGTGTATTGTTGCATTGACATCGAACAGTTACAAAATCCATGTTATGGCCACCAATTATTATCTGCAATTTTTACGCCTATTTGTGTTTCAGATCGTTTTCCTCTTCTTAGCTGTATTCTAGGTTTGTGATAAGGCAAAGCGTTTTTGTTTTTCTATGGTGTGTGGCATTGCATTTGTGCTAGGCTTTATGTGTAATATGGAGTTCCCTTATTTATGATTCAATTTGTGTTCTGTTAGGCGTAATTCTAAAGCTTTTTGTTTTCTTCTTCGATTAGGGCATTTGAATTTGGAAATACTTCAATTGGCACCCTCTTCTCCAGGTACGTACATGCATGCCACCTACTTCTTTCTAATTAATTTCCTTTTATTTATGTGTTTCGATCTCATTCTGGAATTGCATTATTTGTCTTATCTTGATTTGAAAGAAAGAATTGTGCATCAAATAAGTTGTATAATTTCAAGTGTTTAAGCATGTTTCCTTCTTAATTAATTTCTCTATTTTCAATATCTTGCAAATTTTTGAAAGCAGCGCAATATGAGGCAGATTAGCCCAATTTTGGTGTTAGCTATCAGAATCATATTTTCTTTAAAAATATCGTAAATTTAGTGGCTGCAACTATGATGAAGCACCAGCTTCTGCTAATAAAATTTGAAAAGCAAAAATATGGTTCAATCGAGACAAAAATAATTATAATTACCCATCCTTTGGGTACTATATGATGTTAACTTTAGGTATTTATAGCTTTATGTAAGGAAAACTTAGTGTAAAATTGTAACTAGCTCCTTCTTATTTCAGAGAGGGTGATTGGATACTTCAATGCTCTGTATAATGCATGTATGATTTTTTTGATAGACATGTTTACTTTTCTGCATATCTTGACATTACTGCTATTATACATTAATTGCAGCATTGGGAGCTATCTTTTTGGATATTCAATTAAATTGGTAGTTTTTGTTGTTTACCCAAAAAAAATGGTAGTTTTGTGTTGCAGCTTCGATTTTATCTTCTCTTCAAAAAGATTTTGATATTAATGCCTCTTTCAAACTGAAAATCAGATGAAGTTGACTCAAAGGTTTATATGGGGTGATTCTGTCTTTAGCTTGTACATAGCTGTACCTGACTAACTGTCCTAATACTTCAGTTTCAACACAATCGGTGCTGTAATCTAAATTTACTATTAAGGCATATATGACTGATAGCTTGCATGAGGCATTTCTTGGAACTACCAATTTATCAGTTCTATCATGGTCATGCAGGAAGCACATGTATATTTTTCTGCTTGTTACAATGTGGCTTAGATTTTTCCGTATTTTTTTTTTGGCTATGTTTCTGCTTCTTTTCTGTCAACGTTCATGTTATTTTTATGCAAGTTTCCTGCTATGTTTCTGCATGTTTTTAATGTTTATATTTTCCTGATATATAATTTTTTCATTCATTTTCATGCCTAAAATTTTGGTGTTAACTATTTTTATTGTTTTTATTGCCCTTTTTTTTTTACTCTCTCATAGACACCAGAAGGTTATTGGAGTGGTGGAACTGGATCTGTTTCTAGATGGCTGTTGACAATCGTGGACTAAAACTGTAAGTTTGGTTTATTAGGATTATGAATGAATCTATTAGTGAATGAATTGGATCATTTAACACCTTTCCATGCCCCAAAATGAGACACATCTTGACCTTATTCACAGATGCCATTTTGTCTTCTCACCTCAAAAGGCCTTTCTCTTCAATCATTTCTCTTCCCCAACTCGGTTCCACTGTGCACCCTCATCCACCTGATTTCCCCTCCCAGCTCCTCACAATCCTTTCTCATCCAAATTGGCAAAACCACCCTTCACTCAACACACTTGTCCCTTCTCTCACACCTTCACATGTCTCTTGGCTCTTCTCTCACAACCTCCCCCCCAAAACCGCATTGGGTTTCTTCAATTGGGTTTCAAACAAACAACCCGGTTTCAGGCACAATGCAACTTCCTATGCCTTGTTGCTCACCATTTTAGTGCGTAATGGCTCACTGCATTTCGCTGAGAGTGTTCGCATCTCAATGATTAAGTCCGCAAAATCTGAAGAAGATGTGAGGTTTGTGCTTGACTTCTTGAAAAAATTGGATTTGGGTGATGGTGGTGGGAGGTTTACATTCAAGCTCAATGTTAAATGTTATAATTTGATTCTAATGTCGTTGTCGAAATTCGGGTTGATTGATGAGATGAGGATGTTGTACCTAAAGATGTTGGATGATATGGTTTTGCCAAATATTTATACTTTCAATACAATGGTGAATGGTTATTGCAAGTTAGGAGATTTGTCTGAGGCAAATGTGTATGTGAATAAGATTGTGGAGGCTGGTCTCTCTCTGGATACGTTCACTTACACTTCTTTGATCTTGGGCCACTGTAGGAACAAAGATGTGGATGGCGCTTACAAGGTGTTTGAGATTATGCCGCGTAAGGGTTGTCGAAGGAACGAGGTTTCGTACACGACTCTCATACAGGGGCTTTGTGAAATAGGGAGGATTGGTGAGGCGTTGAAGTTGTTTGCGCAGATGGGAGAGGATAATTGTTCTCCAACTGTTCGAACGTATACCGTTTTGATATGTGCGTTGTGTGATTTAGGTAGGAAAATGGATGCACTGAAACTGTTCGAAGAAATGAGTGGAAGAGGTTGTGAACCTAATGCTCATACTTACACTGTGTTAATTGATTGCTACTGTAAGGAAAGTAATGCTGATGATGCCTGGAAAATACTTAATCAGATGTTGAAGAGAGGTTTAGTTCCTAGTGTGGTCACATTCAATGCATTAATTGATGGGTACTGTAAATTGGGAAGAACTGCAGATGCGTTGCAAATTTTGAACCTTATGGAGTCAAATAATTGTAATCCGAATGCTCGTACATACAATGAATTGATCTGTGGGTTTTGTAAAGTAAAAGAAGTGCACCGGGCAATGTGGTTGCTTAATAAAATGATTGAGCGCAACTTATCACCAACCATTGTTACATACAACTCATTAATCTATGGTCAATGTAAAGCGGGTCATTTGGATAGTGCTTATAGGTTGCTTAACTTGATAAAGGAAAATGGCCTTGTTCCTGATCAGTGGACTTACAGCATTTTTATAGATACTCTCTGCAAACAAGGGAGAGTAGAAGAAGCTCATAAATTCTTTAAGTCCTTCAAGGAGAAAGATCTTAAGGCAAATGAAGTTATGTATACTGTTTTGATTCATGGGTATTGCAAAGTTGGGAAGGTTGATGATGCTCATTCTCTCTTCAAAATAATGCTTGCTGAGGAATGTCTACCAAACACAATCACTTTCAATATCTTGATTGACAGCTTGTGCACAGAGAAAAAGGTGCATGAGGCTTTACAGCTTATGGATGAAATGATAAAATTGAATTTAGATCCCACAGTTGAAATATATACAAATATCATCTCTGAAATGTTGAAAGAGGGTGACTTTGATCATGCTGATATGATTCTTAACAAAATGATATCCTCAGGATGTAAGCCTGATGTATTTACTTATACGACATTCGTGCATGCATACTGCAGTCAAGGAAGGTTGGAAGAGGCAGAGAATGTTGTAGCCAAGATGAAGGAGGACGGAATCCTTCCTGATTCATTGACTTACACATTTTTAATTGATGGATATGGGTGCATGCAATTGATTGATTGCTCCTTTGGTGTTCTCAAGCGAATGTTTGATGCTGGCTGTGAGCCATCTCATTATACATATGCATTTCTCTTAAAGCAATTGGCAAAGAAAATGCAAACTATAAAAGATGGTTGTGCTGTTGAAGGTTCATTTGTTCCTGGTGTTGTTCCAAAAGGTATAGCAAGTGTTTGGAATGTAATTGATCTCGATATCACATCTCTACTGTTTGAAAAGATGGTTGAACATGGTTGCAAACCTAATGTCAATACCTACAGCAAGCTTATTATAGGACTCTGCAAGGTGGATCGCTTGAATGTGGCATTTAGATTATTGAATGACATGCAAGAAGCTGGAATATCTCCTAGTGAGATTGTTTACAATGAACTTCTTAGCTGTTGCTGCAGGTTGGAAGTGTATGACAAAGCATTGAGCATTTTAGATGCCATGGTTGAGAATGGCTATTTGGCACATTTAGAATCCTACAAGGTTCTTATTTGCGGGCTATGTGATGAAGGGAGAAAAGACAAGGCTAAATCACTATTTCATACTTTGCTTTGTAGTCAGTATAATCATGATGAAATGGCTTGGAAAGTTCTGATTGATGGTTTACTTAAGAGGGGTTATAATGACGAATACTCAATGTTTCTGAGTCTCACACAGAAAATGGGTTGTCAATTTCATCCTTCTACATATGCAATGTTGATCGATGGACTTGATGGTACATAAGATAGTGGATATTTTTATTGTTTTTGATTGATCCTCATCTACAATGAAGAGATTTCCAACTATTTGTTTATAAGCTAGCCAAGTTCAAAACAAATATCAAATTCTTTCCATTCTTCAAATCAGAATATCACCAACACTAGAAGTCATGTTTTTCATGAATAGAGTGGCAGGTTCTTGAATGCACAGACCATAGTTATTTTGACAGCTAGCTGTATTTGTGGCACTATCAAAAGCGATTTGAAGATCAGGATGTAAGTTAGGTTTCTCTTTCTCAATTTTTTATTGTTACCCTTATTTATATTTTCTTAAACTAACTAAAATAAAAAGTAAGGTTGATATGCATTTGCTTCTTTTTGTTTTTCTGTTTTTTGAAGTATTCTCTGCACCACTTTTAGCTTATATTGGCATTCACCTTTTAAATCTTTATATAGTTGAACATTGTGCTATGTATCTTATTTGTTGACTTGATTTATCTGAATGACTAGTAGTAAATATGACTGTTATTTGATAAGTGAAATGGAAGAAACAACTGAGTTCATGGTATTTAAAAGAATAATTTAGAAGGCTTATACATTTTTTGGGTAAATGAATTTACTAGATTTGTTTGTATTCAATGGCTTTTTATTGAAATAGTTGTTCTTTAGGGTTTGTTTTACAGAATCATAATTAAAAATGTGTCCAAGAGCCTATTTAATGTAAAACTGAATTATGAAATTGTGTATTTCATTTTATTAGGAAATGAAGGGGCACATTTAATTGAGATTTGAGCAGAGTATCAGTGGCATGACTAGTGATCAGATGCTTTTCTAAACACCACAATGTTGCTGATTTACTTTAGCAGACATCAACCGCTGTACTCCTAGCTCACTTTCTGAATTTAATTTGTTTTGAGGAAATGTTGCGATTTTTAATCTACAATAGTTACCCTTTATCCAATGCTGTGAAGCAGTGACGTAAAGTCTGTTATGGTTATTTCTGATAGCAAAAGTTATGGTCACATTTTATGAATGTGTTGGCCCAAATATTACTTTTTTATGCTGTATGTTGAATTTATCTATTTTCTTCTTCTTTCAGTGTCATAGTTAACAATGCAGTTAAAATTTTGAAAGCATCAAGAGTAGCTGAAGCTACCGGGCTATGGCAACAAGGTTTGGACCATGGGTTTTGCCTTTTTGGCTGGTGCCGCTACAGTTGCACACATCCACAATCTAACCACCACAGATGAGTTAACTCTGCCAGTGCCAGTGATAGAACAGAAGTTGAAGGAAGCCAAGAAGCAATGTGCAAAATACGTACTTGAAAGTTTTTTTTTTTTACCCCGAAGAGAGCCAGTTTTCTGAAGCATGCGAATCACACCTCACAGGTTTGCAGCCTTTTTTTGCGTTGGAGAAAAGACTTCTCAGCTCAAGGAACACCAAGGTGTACTAAAAGAATGTCATTTATAAATTATACTTGATTGCAGCAGGCACCCTTGATGCTTGAAGTTGAAATGTCATTTAATAAATGGTCGTGGAGCACATCTAACTTGGCGCTCTAAGACTACACAAGAATTTCTCTCTTCGGGGACGGAGGGAGTTTTTTTTGTCAGGAAATCTTGGAAAACAGCAAGTTTCCTTCCCTCGTTGTAATAATTTCGATTGATTCTGTAAATTTCGATTATTATTAAGATGCTATATTATTGATTCCAGTAACGGACCATTTGTTGCTTGACCAAGTGTTGAATCGGATCAACCAACACTAACCTTTGCTGCCCAAAAAAGATGTAGAAATAGAAGGGTAATGCTACGGCCTATGATTCATTCATGGACACTGATACATAGACACTGATACGGGATACGACACGAAACATGCATAGACATGAATTTGAAATTTTTATAAAACACGAGGATATGTTATATATATAAATACAAAGTATTTTTTAGATAAATTGTAATAATATTATGGTATTTTATTGATATTAAAATATAAATTAATTTTTAATTATTTTTAATATTTTTTAATTATATCAAATATTTATATTATTTTTAAATTCATTTCAATCTAAATTTATTTTAAAAATACATGTTAAGATACCATGAATATGCTAATATATGATGATGTTTAAGAATGTTTAAATTGTAATACATGTGCATTGTATTTAAAATATGTCTAATACATAGATGCCACAAATCAAGAAAGAGTTAAACACCAAAGTAGTTCCTAAGATTCACAAAATGCACCGATTTGATCTCTAACTTCCCAATTGCACTATTTATATCCTGGACTTCGAAAAAAATGCACCTAGTTAGTCCCTTCTCCCTTTTCCGTCGAAACTCGTTCCCAGCGGCAGTGATGTGGCAATTTTTTTTTGCCATGCTGGAGTATGGAGAACGGCGTCATATTAGGATTTGGCGTTAAAAAATGAAAACGACGCCGCTTGAAGAAGGGAGTTACCAAAAGACAACCCCCATATTCAAAGAGTTCACTTCACCACTTCATCTTCTTCATCTCGTTCAAACTGAAAACCCCATACCCTGGGGTTCGCTTGTCCTACTGAAGTTTTTTGTGGTGATGCAAATTGGAGAGGGTCGAAAGCTGCTCATCGGTCGTTCAAAATCGGAGAAGAAAAGAGCAAAGCTTCCTCGTGAAGTCCCCTGACATAGAGGTAGGCATGCAGTGAATAAAATATTTTTTATATATTTTTTATAGTGTTAAGGTATCAATTGTTGTGAGTTTTACTTGGAAATTTTGTGTTAGTTGATCAAAAATCATTGAATGCTATATTATTAGGTAGGGTTTCTTGCCCTGGGTGGTGTGGGTTTGGATTTTGTGAATGCTCTGTTTTTACACAGGGAATGAGGGTGTTTCTATAATGGTAATGTGATGAAATATCTATTTTTAATCAATATTAGATTATTTTCTATTGTGGTTTGTTGATTATATTATCAATAGCATACATTAAATAAATTGTTATACCTATTTTTCATTGTAAATGGAAAAATTGCTGGATATCATGTTCCACCATGGTGGGACATTTAAGAAGAATGATGATGAAAAATTAGTTTACTCACCTGACAGCCGAAGTTGCTTAGAAGATTTAGATGAAGATACCCTTGATGTTTTTTTTTGTGAGAAATTATTTCAAGGAGTTGGGGTATGACAAGGTAGTTGAGTGTTGGTAGTTTGGTTCCCAGCATGAGCTTGGAGGTGGGACTGAGAGCTCTGACCAGTGATGATGAACTAAAGGAGATGTGATTTTATGCAGAGATGAATGATGGAGTAGTTGATATTTACTTTAAATATGAAGTTTCCACACCTGAACTGATGGAGGAGAAAGGATCGTGCTTCATAAGGCTACAGCTAAAAGTGACATTGAGTGAAAAATGAAAATTGTATCTTACAATAGAGAAAATATAAAAAGATAAAGACATAATTGTACTCTTCATTCAACTTTAATTTTTTTTTTTGTTTCCCACGGTATCTTTCAACCCGACAGGTTAAGGACTAATCCGTCGTGGGATTCGAACTCCGACAGTTGCTTAAGCGGACGAATGAACTGACCACTCAACTAACCCAGGTTGGTCTATTCAACTTCATTTTTTCACCCAAGAAATTTCGAAATAGAATGAATCACATTGTTGCCATTGAAATTTGGTATGACGAGTTGACGACACCTCAACATTGATCCAATGAGCTTACCATAACCGTGTATAACAAACAAGCTAGTGCTAAGTGCTAACTAACCCAGAAATAAATGGTAAGAGGCTTAATAAGCAAACTGAATGTAAATCCATCTAATAAATCCTCTCATTTCTTCAAGATTCAACGCAAACGCAATTGGGCCCAATTGACAAGCACATTTAAGAAGCAACAACCACAATATTGACAACAATAGCTGAAATTAAGTTAGATGCATTGTATAGAAACACAATTTTTGTTTTTTCTATACTTTTTGAAAACGCTTAGGCCATTTACGCTGGAGAAGTTGATTTGGGGATTGAGAAGGGAGGTATTGGCAGCACAGCTTCCTCTGTCTCAATAGGATCTGATCTCAGTATCTGAAAGAGAAGAAACCATAAATAATGAAATTTAAATAGAAAAAGATAACCCATTTAAGAGTCAAGTTTTTGAATGCTACGCAACAAAAAAAAAAAAAGAGAGAGAGAGAGACTACCGGATCTTGAAGCACAGGCTTTGTGTCATCCTTTGCGGGAACAAAAGAGGGCTTTGGGTTGTTGCTGGGTTTCGAGGAGTTGGTGGTGTTTGGTTTGGTTGAAGGCGGAGGCGCTGGAAAACTCCTCATCGTTTTTGTGCTGCCAGCCACACTGCAGTCACTACTACCCTATTTCAAATTCCAACTTTCAATTGCCCCTTACTGTTCTGTAACGGCAAGGCTATGTTTCATTTCGTTTGTGAAAACCAAAGTTGTGAGAGTCCAACCGGTCAATAAATCAGTAAAATGACTGATTTATTGATTTAATAGTTCGATCAAGATTCAACCAAAATTTAGCACTGCACATGAACAGTATCGGATTGAATATAGTCTAAAATTCTATCCGATCCACACTGCATTCATCGGATCGAATGAGATACGATATCCACATTTTTTTAGGCCAGATCCAATCCGATCCGCATACTTGCAGATCGGATATCGGATATATTCGCATAATTAAAAAAAACTATTTTAAGATTCTATTTGGCTATTTTTACAAAAAAAAAATATCTATAAAATTCATTTTTCACCTGTTTAAGCCTATTTACTCCTAATATATTATCAATAAAAGTTCTTTTGAATAACAAAAAAAAAATAATAACACAAGATTTAAGTTTAATTATTCTAAGTTGAAGTACAACATAAAAAATTAAAAACAAGATATCATAAAATTCATAAAATAACACACTAAAATTCATATCATATTAGGATTTACTTTCTTAAACTATACTATTATATGAGACGTACGAATATACGGATTTGCAGATCAGATCCGCGGATATCACTGCTAAATTTACAATCCAATCCTATCATAGTGGGATCAGATTTGATCCGATCCGATAGTTTTGCGGATCAGATAATATCCCCAAAATTCATATCAGATGCAAATAATTACTGCAGATATGCAGATAGTATTCAATCCATGTGCAACTCTACCAAAATTTAACTGATTTAATTAAATATTAAATATAATTATTAAAAATTTAATATACGATTTTAAATATTTAAATTCAATAATTTTAAATATTAAATAATATTGAATAAGCTCCATATTTTTGTCACTTTGCTGCTTGAATTGCCCAAAGTAACAGCAAAAGCAGCATCAAATTCTCTTGCTTCTAAAACTCCAGCCAACAACACTACTGGACCTTAAACACCAAAAAATTAACAAACTTGCAACCATCATAATCAAATACTCTATTTAATATTTGTTTATTTAGTAGAAATATTTTTTAAAAAAGAAAAAAAAGTTGTACCGCAAACTCTATTATTATTTTAAAAAAAAAACTTAGTATTAAAATTTCTAAATAATTTTTTTTATTTCCTAACCAATGACGAAAATATTATATACATTAATATAACAATAAAACTAGATATCCAAACATTTTTAAAATTAAATTTTCAACTAAGTCATTACGGTATTTCTTTCTTTATACATAGTATTGTTGTTGCTACTTCCACTTCTTTTTAGCTTTTTTCTCCTCTTCTTTTATTATCTTCTTTTTCTACATGCTTCTTTTTTAAATGTTGTTGTCGTTGCTACTACTATCGCATTCTTTCTCTTTCTTCTTTTATTTTCTTATCCTCTTTCATTATTGTTATCATTATTTTCTTCTTCTTCTCCTATATATATTTAACAAAAATATTACACACTAATGACGAATTTAAGGAGAGCAAGCAGTGGGCATGATCTCCCTAAAAATTTTCATTTAGTGTGAAATTTAATTCCTTCCATTGTATCGAAGGTGTTTTTGTTTTCTACTCTTCCATTAGTACAACTTGCTTTGACATCTTCTATGTGACATCTAATTTAACGGAATCCACGACAAATAAAATCAATATAAATTCTATATATTGTAACTCCTTTTGTTAATTAAATAAATTAGAAGAAACTATAGGTTATTTTGTGTACTAAAACAGCAATATAAAATTAATTTTTAATAAAAATGTCACTCATAATTTTGTGTACTAAAAATGTCACTCCTAGAATAGATATTTTTAAAACTTGACATAAGTTTGTCACCTCCAACTCGTAATTCTTGGATCCGTTATTGTTGAGCACAAAAATTTTAATACACAACATATAATTTTTGTATATATTACAAAAAAATTAGTGCACAATAAATTTTTTTTTTGTATTATACTAAAAAAACTTTTGTGTTATATCAAATTATCAATAAATTTATGTGTTATATGAAAAATTTCATGTACTGTGTGTAAAAATTTATGTGCTTTATAATAAATTTTATATGTTTTATAACAAAATTTGTGTTGAAGAAGCGCGAAGATAAAAAACTACATGATGGACGCGTGTTTTTTTTTTTTTTTAATTTTTTGCTGAGTTTGTTCCAATTTTATTAGACTTAGTTACCAAAAACGTTTGTATATGTATATAGCATGGTTGAAATATAAATATCAAAACGAAATATTTAAATCGTTAATGCATTAATAATTTCAATACGATTCAATATATTTTGGAAAAAAAAATTTAACAATTTAGTTTTTATACACTATTTTAAAGATCAAATTGGTAAGTCAACTTAAGTTGTATTTATGTGATGTCTCACTCTCATTTATAAAAAGTGTAGTTCATAAATTTAAAAAAGTTTAATTATTTTGTTGGTTCTTATAGTTTTGCAAAATTTTTAATTAGGTCTTTATAATTTTTTTTCTTTTTAATTTGGTCCCTGCATAATTTTTTTTTTTAATTAGAACTCTCTTGACAGTAATTAGTTTATTTATATAGGGACTCAACTAAAAAAGAAATTTGTACAAGGACTCAAATAAAAAGAAAAAAAATATAAAGATCCAATTAAAAAAAAATTTAGTGCAATGACTCAATTTAAAAAAATATATATAAAAACCTAATTAAAAATTTCACGAAACTATAAGAACTAAGAGAGTAATCAAACTATTTAAAAAGTATTGTAAAAATCATCTTTAGTTGTCCTAATAACTCTTTTACATGTACTGATTTTGAGAGGGAGATAGAGGAAGAAGATTTAATCCTTAAAGTGATCATGAAATTTTGATTGCACCAATTTGTTTTTGAATTTGACAAAGATGCACAACCACCTTTAATTTTTTTTGTCAAGTAACTTATCACGTCCTTAAAAATTGATGTGCTACACTTTTACTAATTTCAATAACCTAATGCATTTAGGATTTCGAGAGCTGTTTTAGTGTATGCAATCAATTTATCACTTTGACGATTAAATAATAATAAAAAAAAGAAAAAACAACATATTTTATCTCTTATCTTTTTAGTTACTTCATTTTTATTTTATTTGGAATTTTTTATATATGACAAAATGACAATTTTAGAAAAAAAAACCTATCGATTAAAATTCTTAATAGAAGGTTAAATTAAAATTTGGTTAAATATATTTGAAGTAATTAAAAAAATAAAACTTATCTACCAAAATAATATAGTTCAGTAACATGAAATGTAAAAAATTTATTGAAATTAAATATACAAAAAGTGTTCAGATTCAAATTTAATTTGTTGGGCCTTGGACTGATGGAGTTAGTTGGTATTTTATTCTTAACTTGTTATTTAGCCCAACTTATTCTTAAATTCAAATAATAAATTTAATTTGATTTACGTGTTTAATTAAAAGTTTCTTTTTCATTATTTTCAAATAATATTCTTAATTTTGTATTTTTAATATTAATTTAAAATATATTTATATTTTTGTGTGTTTGTTTATAATTTATATATTATTTAATTTTAAAAATATAAATTAAAAAATAAAAGGTTAGAATAAAACAGTATGAATTAAAATACAATTAGACTAATAAAATTTAAGAGAATGATTTTTTTGGGTCGGTGTTTCTAATAGGCTATTTAAGTCCATGAGAAAAAGAAATTTAAATATACATAAAATAAATTATCTTTCTCTTTAATATTATAACATAATACATTTAATAATATCAAAAAATAATATATTTAATTTAAATTAAATATATATTAAAAATTAAAAGATATAAAATATGCTTATTTTTAAATAAAAAATTATAAATTAAGATATAACTAAACTAACGGTTATTTCTTTGATTACTATCTATTATTCTATAACATAAAGTATACAATATCATGTTATATATAAATCTTGAGATTTGACTAATTTTTTTTCTATTTAACTCTTATGTTATCCTTATATAAAATTATAAAATTTTAGTTAATTTTGCACTTTTAATTTATGAATTTTTAAAACTTGTATTAGCATATATGTATTTTGTGTGTATTTATTTATAATTTTATATATTATTTTATTATATTTTGATTATTTTAGTTGAACTGCGGCTAAACCAATTGAATCTCTAAATCAGTGAACCAGTAATTAAAATAGTTCAATATCAGATTCGATTTTTAGAATTTTGATCTTAACTTTTTTATCATTCTTTTTTTGTCTTGGTTAAGGCTGAATGAAACCGACCCAACCCAGAAGCAACCCAAAACCGACAATTTAAATAGTACCCTTCTTTTATGTTAAAAAAAAAAGATTTCGTAAATCGCCTCACCTTTTCAATGATAATTCTCTCTTGCAATGTAAGAGGTGCGACTAACAAGGCATTAAAGCGCACCTTTATCAAAATGAAGAATTAATATGTTAATTGCAATCAAAATTTTCCGATTTTTTTGTAGAAAATTTCAAAGCATCACATTAATTCTCCAAGGGATGATAACTTAGGATTAAAACTCTCGAAATTATTTTGAATGGTGGCACCTTTTGATTAAACTTTGATAGTATTAATTTATGGTTTTGAAGCTATCTGCAACGAACTTGAGCTTTCCAACCTTAAAATTTTGAAACCAGTCTTTAGCACCTATCAATTTTTTGGCGTTGTTGTCAAGTAACAATATGTGCGTGTTGGTTATTGTGCATAATGTAAATATTGTAAATATGTTTGTATTTTAGTTCTTATTAGCTTTTCTTTTGTTTTACTTTCTCTTTTCTTACAAACACTTATCCTTGTAGTTTCAAATTGTATGGTTAAGACAAAGTTGTAGGAGTTAGCGACTTTAATAATGGTGTACACTAAGGGATAAAAAATCAAGTAATGAACGAGTCACACTCATATGAACATTTTTTTATGAAATCAACCCCTCCGCCTATTATTATTATGACCTCCATTATGAGAAACACCGATACAACTAGTATGATAGTGTTTCCTATGATTATGAACCCAAAAAATTATATCATAATGAACCCATTATTGATATTTTTTTCAACCACACTACCTTCAAACTACACCTCATCACCAACAAACACCTCCATGGGGTCTAAACCCATACCCGCATTACCACCATTCATATGATCCACTTGAATAATTACCTCCATATTCATCATGCCAAGACCCCGGCCTTACCCCTATGTCTTTATTTTTTTAAATTATAACCTTCATATACACTACCCCAATATTCTTATCCTTATAAACAATCCCCTCCCCCTCCCCCCTCCCCCCTCCCCCAGCGCACACACATTATGACTTGCCTCAATATATACAACAAACTTTCTTCTTCACAAACCTTTTTTTATCCAAGAATAGAAGCAGTTTCGATCTATCTTCCAAAGGGAGAACAATATCAAAAGGAGCAAACCAAGCAATTGAACCTCCTCATAGAGTTGTTAGGCTAGATAGCCGAAAGTTTTCCCACTCAAGATGAACTGCTTGTCCCTGTTCCATTGAATTATTTTTGGACGAATGTGTGGAATTAACTTCAACCAAAGAGTGCGAGGTAAGCTTGGAATCTCAAGTGCAAAAAGATGAGTTGACAGATAAGTTGCTAAAAGGTGAGGATGTTGAATGTGTCTAACCTGAAGTGGTTAAGTGATTAGGAGGAGTCGATCAAGGAACGGACTTCATAATTGAGGATGCTTCCTTACGAACCAATGACCTCAATGAGTTTGTTGAATCTTTTTCTGTTAGTTGTGAAGATGATGTTGAGAAAGAATGTACACAACTTCCAAAACACATTTGGAACAATAAAGATGATGTAGAACAAGTTGGCAACCAAGAGGTGGATTTGTCATGCAAGAATCCAAGGGGACGAAAGTTGTTTTGCCTAGTCCATCGAACGTCTCTCTTATTAAGTTAACGTCTCAATTATGATTTGAGTAGGTAAATTTTTCTTCTGCGGATTTTTTAGACCCATATGCTTTTTTGGAGACGGATGACCAACTTGGGACTCTTCTTGGAATACAAAAGATGGGGCATTGGATGTTAGGAGGCAAAAGGACCAAAATTTATGAAATGTGAAAAGTCAAGATTTAGAGTCCAAAGTTGGTGTAAAATTTCATTCAAAGGAATCAAGACTAAGGTATACAATTTGAACAAGAAATTGAACTTTTACCACTTAAAAGAAAGCATCACTCTCAACAAGGTAATAGGTGGATGCATAAAATTTTGGACCCCGAAAATCCATTCAACAATCAACAATTTAGGGAATTCTTTATTTTTCTTGAAATTATTAGGAGCATGGTAGTAGTGATTTGAGATCCTAGAGAGCAATCGAATTTTAAATGTTGGTGGGAGTTCAAGGAGGAATTCAAGTATAAGCCTACTTGACTATGAGTATCCAACTTAAAGATAATAAACAAAAGTACTAGATGGGAGACACACTACCATAATAAAACCTTCCAACTCTCTTTAGTTTTTTTAATTTTGTTGATGTTTTAAGTTTCTTTTAGGTTGAAATGGTTGGATTTTATGTTGAAATTGTTTGATTTTGTGTTGAACATACATTATTTTGATAATGTAAATATTTATTTGCATACTTTCTTTTATATGAAAAAAAAACTCAAATCACATTATTTTACTAGTTAAAAACTCTAAAAGTCGCACTATTATTGCTCTACTATTCTTTTTAGATCTTTTCACTTTAATACATGATCTTTCCAATTCATTCTCTCTCTCTACTCTCCTCTCTCACTTGGTTAGCACCCATTTTCTTAGCTCTCTCTACTGTCTCATTTTTTTACCTTATTTTTTATCCCACTCTTTTTTGGTTCTCACTATCTTTTCACTTTCTCACTTCACAATCTCATATTCTTTTATGCCACTCTTTCTTAGTAACATTTTCCTTTTCTAATTTTTTCAATTCCAAATTTTAACTAACTATTGTTATTAAGGATTCAACTATTCGAGGTTTTATTTATTTTTACATTTTAAAATATTTTATTTTAATTATTATTATTTATTGTTTTACTTTTCCTGGTATTATGAATTTTAGTCATATAAATTTACGTAATTATGTTTGTTTTGTTAGTAATATAAATTTATGTAATTATGTGTTATTTTTTATGAAATTATGTTGCATATAAACTTTAAAATTGACTTGATTAATATTATAACTTAGAATATATATTTCTTTATTTTTAGAAATAAAAGAAAACTACATTGAATTAGAAAGTCACTCCATTAGTCTCTTTTAATAAAAAAGTTTTAGAATTGAATATGGAAGGTCTAATAAATAATCCTAGACAACGACCCAAGAATTCAACCTATGATCCAAATGATAGAGATGACATTAGATGAGCTTATTTGTGAAAAAGGTCCTTGTCAATCAAGAAAACATAATTTTTTGCAAACATACTTTAGGACCTCTCTCTATAAATTTAATGCTGATTGGTTTGATAAATTTGGTAAATTGTAATATATCAAAAAATTTATTTTTGGCCTATGTTGTTATCTTATGAAATTCGATAGTGCAAGTGATATTTTTTAAAGAAGGAATTTTTAAATTGAAAAACGAAAGAGAGGTTGCAAACACATGTTGAAAATCATGATGTAGTGCTCACAATCATGCTTACAGATATTGTGAAACACCCATGAAACAAAAACAACATATTGAAGTTGCTTTTTAAAAGGATTCAAACTAAGCTAGAAGAGATTATCGAACATATTTAATGGCAACAATTGAGTGCATTGGGTTTTTATTGTGACAGAAATTGGTTGTCCGTACAACTCAAACTATCATGGAAAATTTTTGGAGCTTCTAGACTTTTTTGTGCAACATAATACTGAAATTGATTGTTTTCAAAAATACTTGTGAAAATCTTAAATTAGTAACACCTAAAATTTAAAATTGAGCTACTACAAATAAAACTGCTAAAATTATTTTTAATGTTCTTGGAGATTACATATCTGCTATTTTAGTTGATGAAGCTCAAGATATTTTTGTTAAAGAGCAAATGGTTGTTTGTTTACAGTATGTGAAACAAGAAGGGTATGTTATGGAGTAGTTTCTTAATCTTGTCCATGATTCTAGCACAAATGCTTTCTAGCTAAAGGTAGGTTTGGAGTTTTTATTTGCAAAGCATAATTTAAGTTTAGCAAGAATACATGAACAAGGATACGATAGAGCTAGCAATATGCAAGAAGAATTTAACGGCCTAAAAAGTTTGATGTTGAAGTAAAATGGCTGTACTTTTTATGTTCGTTGCTTTACTTGCTAACTTCAATTAGCACTTGTAGTTGTCACAAAAAAACTGGTTGAAATTGTATTACTTTTTAATTTACTTGCTAGTTTGTGCAATATTGTTGGATCTTCTTACAAACGTAAAGATATACTTTGTGAAAGTCAAATGCAAAAGATAATTGTTATATTACAAAATAGAGATGCTTTTAGTAGGAGTGGCTTAAATCAAGAAATGACATTAAAAAGGACAGCTGATACTATATGGATTAGCTTGATTTCTATTTTTTCTTCAATGGTAGATGTTCCTTAAATAATTGAAGAAGATTGAAATAAACCCAGATCAAAGAGCTAGAACCTGTTAATTATTAAATCATATTCAATTTTTTGAATTTTTATTCAATTTAAATTTGATGAAAGGTATAATAGAGTTTACTAATGAACTATCTCAAACTCTACAAAAAAGTGATAAAGACATTGTAAATGTTATGATATTGGTTAAAGCGATCAAGCAATGACTGCAAAGTATAAGAGATGATGATGATTGGCATCTTATGAAGTTTCAGTATTTTTTTATAATCATAATACTTACGTTTCAATATGGATGATATATTTGTAACATAATAAAAATCAAGGCACAAGATTCAAAAGTCTCAAACTTGCACCAATTCCAAGTTGAGTTATTTTATTAAGTGGTTGATAAATAACTAAGAGCTTAACTATCACTTTATAGAGGTAAATCTTGAGTTACTTTTCTGTATAGCTTATTCAAATCCAAATGATTCGTTTTCTACATTTGATAAGAAGAAGTTGATCCGTTTAACTGAGTTTTATTAATGTAAAATATCGCAAAAAATTAAATAAATAATTAACAACTAATAAATAAATTAAATGGGAGCGAAATAGAATTAGAGATTTAATATTTATAATTTGGAGAAATAAAAATATCTAGGATGCGAATTAAAACGTTTATCTTAAATGTTTTGGCTCAAAATAGGCCAACAGACTAAAGAAATGAAATTGGACCTTACCGGGTCCAAACCCTATATATATACTCATATTTAATGAGATTTCAGTCACCACTTCTCCCATTTTATGAGAGAGATTCGAATTGAGAGGAGAGAAAAGAGAGGAGAGAAAACCCTAGCCACCCTCACCTTCAAACCTCAACTTTTGCTACGGAGTTCCAATTGACGAGCCGTTTGCGGCCACGCGAAGCTTGTCTCTCCCTCTTCATTTCTATTTAAATATTTTGGTGAGTAACTCAAAATCTTAGCCCAGTTTCTTATTCAAATCTAAAATTTCATTTTTAGTTTGGGTGCTGAGGATTTTTGGTGATTTTGATATTATGGGGGTCCTCTAGCATATATTCTTAGTGGTATCCATCACTAATTAGTGGATAAAGATAAGAAATCCTTTTTTCCTCTTGGTTCATCAATTTATGAAAACCCTAATTTTAAATATTATGCCAAATTGTATAATATGATGTTAGATTGAGTAATTGGAAGCTTGACTTGGTAGAATTTTGAAAAGGAAAGCTTGGAAACTTGGAAATGCGACATTACGGTACGGGTGGTAGTTTTAAGTAGGCATTATGTAAAAGTATGTGAAAACCTAGGTTACTTGTCCTTAAGATAAGTTGAATGGAATTGATTCTTGATATGTTTGAATAATTGTTAATATGATAATTGAGTTGGTTGATGTGTTTTGGTATGAAAACTGAGAGTGGAAATAATGAGTTTTTCATGAATTGAGAAGTGTTATGTGATGTTGTTATAATTGAATATTGTGATATATGTTGGTGGTATGTTGCATGAAAATGAATATGTATGTTGAGTTTCAATTGAGAATTGGACGTATAAATATCGTGATTTGTGAAATTAGGCCGGAGACCGTGATAGGGTGAGAAAATTCTCTATGTGGTAAGTTGAGATAAGTGGTGTAACTTGTTGTATGAGATTGTGATAATTGATTATTGGGTGATTAAGAAATTGGATATATGAATATTGTATGTTGTCAATAAACATGGGTATGTTGATAGAATGAGTTAAATAAGTTGGAAGTGAGATGATTTAGGTTTGGAATGAAGGAGATTTATAAATGAGTGTTTGGGATGGGTATGAGTGGTTTTGAAATGGTCCATGATTCAATTGAAATGAGAAATTTATGAGTTTGAGAGTTTATAAGAATTTGGTAAAAATAGATTTTTATTTACCATCTTCGACGGATAATAACTTGGCGCTTGGAGTTTGAAATTGAGAGAAAGTTGTTTTAACTTAAAGATTGTTAGATCTTTAAAACCATATAAAGATGAGGAAAAATGGAATTTTGTAGAGGAATTTATGGAAGTTTGAAAATGGATATGAAAAACTGAATTTTCTGTAACATATCAATTTTTCTAAAAGATGATCTTTATGCGTGCGCGGACAGTACTATGCGTAAGCAGCATGGGCCTCTGCCCAGTACTCATGCGTATACGGCAATAGTATGCGTACGCGAGAATGGCAATTTTGAGGGCGCTGATAAACCACAATTTTATGGTTTATCTTGTATTGAATTTGGTGAATTTTATCAACTTTTCCTACATTTATTCAATGAAATAGCATAGTTTTGTGAATTCTTTCTAATTTATTCTTAAGAGTGAAAACATACTTTTTAGGCTCTTAATTTGATAAATTTAAATTACTTTAATTCTATTCGATGTCTTGATGTGCTTGTTAAGTAATTTCAGGCTTAAAAGGCAAAGATTAGATTGAAGAAGTGAAGAAAAAACATGTAAAGTGAAGAATTCATGAAGAAATGAGGATTAGGAGTAATTCATGGTCACGCTTACGCATGCTTTGCACGTACGCATGACATGAAGCACGTGACTCACTTAAAGAAAACGTGGTTGGCGATTTCTGGACCTCTTCAAGCCCAAATCCAACTCATTTCTGAAGTATTTGAGGCCAAATTCAAGAAGGAACAAAGGCAGAGCAATTAGGTTTAGTTTTAGAAACATGCTTTAGGTTATATTCTAGAGAGATAAGCTCTCTTCTCTCTAGAATTAGGGTAGATTTAGTTAATTTTCTCTTAGATTTAGGGTTTGATCTTGTCTTAATTTAGTTTTTCTTGCTTGTTATTGTTCTAGCACTTTAATTCTTAGAGTTTTACTTGTCATTTCCTTTATTTTGCTACCTTTGATCTTGTGAACTCTTGTTGATTTGGATTTTCATTTAATTTAATTTAAAGTTTTTACGTTTATTGTTGTTTAATTGAGTTCTTATTATTACTATCTTGCATTTGATAGTCTTAGATTTTATTATTATTGCAATTTTATGATGGTTTATTTTCATGCCTTCCAAGTATTTATAGAAATGTCTCTCTTAGTTTTAGAGTAGATTTCTACACTATTGGCTTAGAATTGAGTAATGAAGGTGACCTTGATGTCTTTGATGTCCGATATTGATTGGTGATTGAGGGTTGTTAGTTGTTCTTATTTCCGTTGACGAGTAAAACCTACGGACTAAGACTGACTATGCCTATTTGACTTTCTCCCTATGTTGGAGATGACTAAATAGGATTAAATATGGATAATCACCATGTTCGTGGTCAATGACTTGAAAGAAAAGCTTTGATTCTCAATCCTTGCCAGGAGTGTCTTTTAGCATTTATACTTCTCTAGTTGTTAGTTTTATATTTTTGTCATTTACTTTCTCGCCTCTTTATCCGCAAACCACCCCCTTGTATACTCATAACCAATAACATGCATACCTCACTGCAATTCTTTTGAGAGACGACATGAGGTTTAAATACTCTCGGTTTTTATTGGTTTGCATTGTGACAAACAAAATTAAACTTTGATTGAGAGTTGTTTGTCGGTTTGGAACTATGCTTGCAACGAAGATATTCTTTTATTGAGAAAATTCCGAACCGACGATAATTCTCCCGTCAAATTTTTGGCGCCGTTGCTGGGAAATTGCAATGTGTGCTTGTTATTCGTTATTATATATATATTAGAATATTGTGAATAGTTTGCCTTAGTTTCTTTGCTAGTTTTTACTTGTTGTAGGAGTTTGTTTTCTTTATTTCTTAATAGTTTTTATTTTGTTTTTATTTTCTATTTTCACTATGAATTCTCAACCTTTCGACTATGAGTCTGGTTACAACTATGTTACAGGAAATTTGAACTTCAATGATGGTAGATGCTATGGGATTGGAATTCAATTGAGAGAGGAATCACATTCTCATGAACGGAACTCATGGTATCCATATCAATTTCCTCTGTTTGACAATGATTATAATCCACCCCATAATGTACACCAATATGAGCAACATCCTCAACATAACCCTCAACCACCATACTCACAAGCCCCATACCACCAAACAACTCCATATGATCGTAATTCATATCCACCAAACCATCAACCTCATGTACCAAACCCTTGTGACCATTATGAACGAAGACCCTTAGAACCACCCCCATTCTAGCACCAATACTCTCAAGAACCACCACCCCTATATAGATCATCTCAATACCCCCACCAATATGAACCACCTTCTAATTATGAAACCTTTCTCCTAAATAATGAACCCCCCCTCTCTACCTCAAACACTCATGAATGACACTCTCATTTCATTTCTTCAAGAGCGACGTAAAGCTCAAAGGAGGCAAGAAGAATTCATGATTATCTTGACCAAGGTAGTAATCAACTTTGCCTCACAACGTTTATGCACTCAAAGCACTCCCATTGTCAAATGTGGAGAATCAATTGAAGAGCGTAGTATGAAAGAGAGATTGGAAACTCAAGTGAAGAATGAGGAGTGGTTCTTCGTATTAGAGCAAGTGGAGGAAGCCGAAATCATTGAAGAAGAAGAAGTGGTTGAAGATTTAGGAGATGTTGAACGTGAAGTGGATTTCAAAGTTGTAGAGCCTTCTTCCTTTGAGTTTGAAAGTGATGTTGAGGAGGATAGTGCACAACCTCCAAAGCATATTATGAATGAAGAATTGGGGAAATGGAGCAAGTAACAAGTCCTCTTATTATTGATGATTCTGCACCAACATATGATTTTTTTGAGTTTGTTGAATCTTCCCCCATTGAATTTGAGGTTGATGTTGATATAGATTTCACTCAACCTCTGGCTTATGACTTGAGTGATGGGGAAGAGTTCGAAGAAATTGGTGAAGAAGGGATTGAATTTGAAGAATCTTGTCAAGTGATTGAAGTCCCTCAAAAAGGACGGATGGTAGTAGAAATTGCATTGTCAAGACCATTGGAGGCACTTCTCCCTAATCCATCACCATCCATTCGTTCTTTCAAGTGGGTAAAATTCATATCTCTTAGCTTTCTTATTCTGCTTGAATATGGTTTGCTTGAGACGGATGGTCAACTTAGATATCTTTATGACTCTATGAGAAAAAGAGAGATGGTTAGTGGTTGGAAACACAATTCAAAGTTCATTATGGTTGAGAGCTCAAAGTTGAAATTCAAAGATTGGTGTAGAGCTCAATTGCTTGGGTCTAGGAGGATATTTGTGTGCTTGAATGAGAATTTGGAATGCTTGCCACCCGATTGGAATTGTAATGATTAACTTGAAGACGGGTGTAAAAACAAGATATGGGATCCCGTATTACAAAAGAAGGATCAATTTTGGGAGCTCATAGCTTGTTCGGAACTCCATCAAGGCTTGGTGCAATCAATTAAGAATTTTGAACTCCACAATTTTATGGTTTATCTTGTATTGAATTTGGGGGATTTTATTAACTTTTCTTACATTTATTCAATGAAATAGCAAAGTTTTGTGAATTCTTCCTAATTTGCGCTTAAGAGTGAAAACATGCTTTTTAGACCCTTAATTTGCCAAATTAAATTACTTTAACTCCATTCGATGCCTTGATGTCTTTGTCAAGTGATTTCAGGCTTAGAAGAAAAATATTAGATTGAAGAAGTGAAGAAAAAGCATGTAAAGTGGAGAATTAATGAACAAATGAGGATTTGGAGTAATTCACGGTCATGTGTAAGACCCAAAATCTTTGAAAAGTCCTTTTATGATCAAGTCTCAAATCATATAGTTATTTATAGCCTTAATTTTAGAAATTATTTTATCAGAGATAATTAAGGCAATTTTTGATTTATTGGATTTGAGACGAGTTATGATTATTATCCAATTTTATAATTATTGGGTTATTTTCTATATTTAAATTATAAAGTTGATAGTTATGAAATAATAAGGATTTTATATGATTTGGATTAGATAAATAATATTTTAAATATTATTACTGCTATTTTGAAAAATGAAGAAATTAAGTATATTATTTCTAATTTTTAGATTTGGGCATTTTATTGAAAATAATTTGTGAAATTGATGAGCAAATAGTATTTTCTATGTACAAATAGTGTTGGGTTTAATTTGGGTTTCAATTACTATATTATTCCCAATTTTATGTGAAATTACCAATATGCCCTAACCCTAATTATTTTGAAAAAGAAATGAAACCCTAAAAACCCTACCCGGTTCCCCTGACCCGGTTTCCCCAAACTGCTACAGCCCCTCCTTTCTAACAAGCAGCGGCAATACACAGTTTTCCTTTGATTTCCATGAAAGAAAGAAACAAAGAGAAAGAGAGATCTGAGAGGAGAAGGAGATCCGGAAGGGAGGAAGAGCACCGGGGAAGTAGCAGCTCACCGGCCAGCCGCATTCTGCCACGACGTCCGGCTCCTCGTCGTCGCGCTACCGATTTGCCGCCGATCCAGTCATCCGCGCCGTCGTCCTTGCCGCGAGTCCAGCGCCGTCGTTGCTATCTTTGCACGAGGAGAGGTAGAGGCTAGCAGTGGAGGGCGGCGCATGAGAGGGAGTTCGTGCCTCACCGCCGTCACCCAATGGGGCCACGGACTGCGCCGGTCGCCGCCGCGTCGCGTCGAGGAGGAAGGCTGAGACTGAGTGCCGCTGGGAGGGAGGACGACGCGAGCTGGAGGTCTGGTCGCGGTGGTGTTATGGAGCAGACAGAACCGCGCCACGCTGTTGGGGTTCTCACTGTCGCCGGAAAAGAATTCAGGCCGCCGCAGGTGTCATGGTCGGAGAAGGAAGCTGTGCCCCTGTGTCCTGACCGCCGGGAGTGGTTCTGCGACTTCCGGGATCACCGCCGGAGCTCCGGGCTGAGTTTTTGCCACTTGAGACCCTGCTGCCACCGTGTTCCACCTCCGGTAAGATTTTTGAGTTTGGTTTCTGTTCTGTTGGAATTTCGGAAAGGTTGTTAACGCTGCGTGGTTGTTACAGTTACCGTCACCGGTGTTTTTGCTCGCGATTGTCACTTGGGGTTACTGACGGAGCCCACTGCCGGTTTGATAGGGAGCTGCGGCTGCTTCGTTTTGTTATTTCAGTGAGTATTTCGATTTTCGAAAGCCCTGCGTTAGTGCTCTGTTCCGTGTAATAAAGTATTTGCGATGTTAATGGTTTTAGGAGTTAGAATCCGGTTTGCTTATGCCGCTTGTAGCTGTTTCTGCTTTCGAGAGAGCAAGCCGAGTCGGGTTCTGATTGCCGGTGATTTCGGGCAGAGCAAAAAGAGTTCAGTTGACACGCTTGGGTTAAGTTTTGCTTGCCGAGGTAGGGGCGCTTTCCGAAAACTATAGTTTATTATTGGAATTATTACATATGGGTACTGATGTGAGATATTGTGTATTTGGTGATTGTATCTGCCTTATGTATTATTTGATTGACTCGAATGACTATGGATGTTGGTTTGGCTGAATTGTTGTGTGGCTTGTGAGATGTAATATTTGAAGTTGATTCTTTAAAGATTTGAAATGAGTTTAATCCGTTGAGGATTGGTTTGAATTGAGTCAACTATTTTGATGATGTGAAGATAGAATACTCTTGAAATTCAGCCTGGGTTGCTTTAATTGATGTGGTTTTGATAAATGATTTATTGCTGAACTAATTCTTTAAAGCTTTGGAAATGAGTTAAATCGGTTGATATTGAGTTGATTTTTGAAATGGTTTCCTTGAGATATGCCACTGAGGCGATTGTTGGACTTAGCTTGCTTTTGAATTGATTTCTGGTTTTGAGCTGTTGAGAAGGAATGAGAAACAGTTTAGTTGGGACCCGAACCGGGTGGCAAAAGTCCAAGTTTTAGGGGAGGTGCTGTCGGAATTTCTATAAAATCCGAGTCTTTATTGAAATGTTGTCTGGAAAATGATGAGTTAAAGACTTCTGCTATTTTATTTGAATTATCAAGAAAAGGAAGATTCATGCTTTCGAAATGAGTTAGTAAAGAGGAAATTGTGATTTAGTCTTGCTTCTTAAGAAAGGCATTGTATCTCTTTCAAGAGAAAGTTATTTAGATGAAACTTGTGTTTTAAAGCTGTTTGAATGCGAAAAGGGTTTATGCCTTTGAATTTGACTTGGGGGTTTCAATTAAAGAAGTTTCAATGACTTTGAAAGAATCTGAATGTCTATTGACAAGTTTTATTTTGAAATGTTTTGAGAAAGGTTTTAAGTACTCTTCGAATTCTGAATTCTTGCAAGACTAAGACAATTTTGAATAGTGAAACGCTTTAGAATTTATCATGGGGGGTTGAAGTTGGTTTTGCCTAAGTAAAGGAAACGGCTTTGAAAGAAGTAAATGATTACGTGACTCGGTTTGGTTTAGATCCTATTTTCTTACTCAAATCAGAAAGCCAATGTTTTAATGATTTTAAATGAATTTGGCGAAATGAGATATGTTATTCTCCCCTAAAGACTTGGGACTCTGCCGAGAAACTTTGTTATAAAATCCCATTGTTGAATGGATGATTTTGAATGTTTCAAAATAAATCTGTAACTTGCCATGGTTATGGAAGTTTGGAAAGAGGATGCCGAGAGTGGCATTGTTTTCAAAGGGGAATTTACCTTGAGTAAAAGTGGCTTATGAGCCTGAGATGATTTGAGAAATGAGATCTTTAAAGCCAAGGTTGAAAAGCGTTGAAATTTGATTTCAAAGTGAAATGGCTTGAGAAAAGTGATTTATGGCTTAAATGCCGGTTTTATGAATTTGATGATGTTGAATGGTGGAAGTGCGGTTTTGTTATGGGCTGGAATGGCTGTGTATGATTATGAATATTGGCTGGTTTTGGATTGAACCGTGAGCCGGAATGGCTGTGTATGATATTGATTTATGGCTGATTGCCGAATGAATTATGGGCCGTATGGCTGACTATGAATTATGAATTTAAGCCGGATGGCTGAGATGGATGTTGATCCATGGTTGGGACTGAATGAATATATGCTTGAGATACCTGGGTAGTAGCAAGGGTTGTGGTTCGTCCCACTTGCTCCAGGTCAGAGACTGTGACGCCTGGGTAGTAGCGGTAGTAGTGGTGATTCCACTCGCTCCAGGTTGAGCTGTTAAACACCCGCCTAGGTAGTAGCCGCAGTAGTGGTTATTCCACTGGCTCTGGGTTGAGCGGGTAGTAGCAATGGGGTTGTAGCTCAAACCTACTTGCTCCGCGAGGGGTGTTTCTGTCCATGGTTAGCTACCAGGACGTGTCGGGCTGGCTATATAACCGACAGATGATATCATCAGCCACTAGGGACAGGCATGCATCATATGCATTTGTGTGACATTGTTTGGGTGTGCATATTATACTTGGTTTGCCTATGTGATTAATTGCTAATTGTTCTACTTGCAATAACTATTTGTTTGTGCTTGCATCTTCCTATTTGTGTTTGCTACTGGGACTCTGTTGGACTGTGGTGATTGGTTGATGGTTGGATTGTTTGGGCCTAGGGCTGTGGTTGGAATAAGATGAACCGATGGTTGATTTCGGTTTTGTGTTTCTGGTTTGGAATAAAATATGAAAGGCTATTTTGTTCAGTATAGATAGACCGTTTTGAAAGGCTTTTGAGTTTTTGAGAATTGAATGGTTCCTCTTTCAGAAAAGATTTCCGACTTTACTTTTATTGTAAACCGTTGTTTTTGAAAAGAGGCATAAGACGGTTATTAATCACTGGTACGGTTTATCTTCACGTATCCTATTATAGTAATTCCCAAAAACCCTCTACTGAGAACCCTTTCGAGGATGATGTTATCACCCCCCTACATTTTTCCCCTTTCAGGATATGGGCGCAGAAGTTACAAAGAGCTTATTTAATTGTTGTCGTGATGCTCTGTATTGTTTTAGCTATGGTTTACTGTACCCTCGCCTTTATCTTGATATAATCTGTAAGAGGGATAGGAATTGTATTGGATTATGTTTGTAATATTATTTATATATATTTATGTATATATATGGGTGTACTCTTTATGAGTTGTTGTAAGTTGAATGGTATTTATGGATGTACGTTATCGAACGAAATTATCTTTGGGAGCGGTATTGCGGTTTAAAGTTTTAAACAGGCTCAAATTTTAGTATTAAATAGTATAAGTGTCGTCGTAATGTCCGAGCTATCAGAGTCGCGCAGCCGGAAGTGTGAGCTTTGGTAGTTAGGGTGTTACATCATGCGTATGCATGCCTTGCGCGTACGCGTGCGTTGGAGATTTTATCAAGTCACGCGTACGCAGGCTTTGCGCGTACGCGTGACACGAAGCACGTGACTCACTTAAAGAAAACGTGGCTGGAAATTTTTGGACCTCTTCAAGCCCGAATCCAACTTATTTCTGAAGTATTTGAGGCCAAATTCAAGAAGAAACAAGGGGAGAGCAATTAAGTTTAGTTTTAGAAACATGCTTAAAGTTATATTCTAAAGAGAGAAGCTCTCTCTTCTCTCTAGAATTAGGATAGATTTAGTTAATTTTCTCTTAGATTTAGGGTTTGATCTTGTCTTAATTTAGTTTTCCTTACTTGTTATTGTTCTAGCACTTTAATTCTTGGAGTTTTATTTGTCATTTTCTTTATTTTGCTACCTTTGATCTTGTGAACTCTTGTTTATTTAGATTTTCATTTAATGCAATTTAAAGTTTCTTTGTTTATTGTTGTTTAATTGAGTTCTTATTTTTACTATCTTGCATTTGGTAGTCTTAGATTTTATTATTATTGCAATTTTATGATGGTTTATTTTCATGCCTTCCAAGTGTTTGTAGAAATGCCTCTCTTAGTTTTAGAGTAGATTTCTACACTATTGGCTTAGAATTGAGTAATGAAGGTGACCTTGATGTCTTTGATGTCCGATATTGATTGGTAATTGAGGGTTGTTAGTTGTTCTTATTTCCGTTGACGAGTAAAACCTACGAACTAAGATTGACTATGCCTATTTGACTTTCTCCCTATGTTGGAGATGACTAAATAGGATTAACTATGGATAATCACCATGTTCGTGGTCAATGACTTGAAAGAAAAGCTTTGATTCTCAATCCTTGCCAGGAGTGTCTTTTCGCCTCTTTATCCGCAAACCACCCCCTTGTATACTCATAACCGATAACACACATACCTCACTGCAATTCCTTTGAGAGATGACCCGAGGTTTAAATACTCTCATTTTTTTATTGGTTTACATTGTGACAAATAAATTAAACTTTGACGTAGAGTTGTTTGTCGGTTTGAAAGTATGCTTGCAAGAAAAAGATTCTTTTATTGAGGAAATTCTGAAATGACGATAATTCTCCCATCAGGCGCGCGTACGCAGAAGGTGGCTCACGTACGCGAGTCTGGCAATTTCAAAACTCATGCGTACGCGGAAGGCATGCATACGCATGACCACCATATTTTGCTGAAAATATTTATTTTACCTACTTTGCCCATTTCACTTGGATGTTTCATTTCTGTAATCCTATTTGAGATCCAATAACTATTTTCTATGTTTGAGAATGAATCTTATGCCTCTAAACTGTTTTCATAACGTTTCAAACTTCCGTAACTCCTATAACGAGGGTAGAGAATAATGAGAATGAGTTGATATGATTAGGCGATGATATTGAATTGATTGAAGAGGATAATGAGAATGAGATTATATGATTGAACGACGAAATTGAGTTGATTCGAGAGTATAATAAGGACAAAATTATATGATTGAATGATGAGATTGAGTTGAATTCGAGAGGACAATGAGAATGAGATTATATGATTGAATGTTGAGATTGAGTTGATTTGAGAGGACGATAAGAATGAGATTATATTATCGAATAATGAGATTGAATTGAATCGAGAGAATAACAAGAATTCGATCATATGATCGAATGATGAGATTGAATTGATTCGAGAGCATAATGAGAATGACTTTGATTGATAATTGAGCTTCTCTGGTAGATGCAAGGATTGTGGTTTGTCCCGCTTGCTCCTAGTTGGTATTTGAGCTCCCTGGCTAGATACAAGGATTGTGGTTTTGTTCTGCTTGTTCCAGGTTGGTATTTGAGCTTCCTAAGTAGATGCAAGGATGGTGGTTTGTCTCGCTTGCTCCAAGATGGAATTCAAACTGTTGACCCTCCGTCGCAAGTTGTGGCCGGACACTTATACCTCTTTGGATAAATCCCCCAATGGATATTGATCAATGAATATGAATACGAGCTTCAGGGATGCGCGCACCAATGGAGTGCCCAAGGTTAGATACCGGACATGTCAGATTTAGCTGTATAACCGATAGATGAGCTCATTGGCCATAGGACAAACATACATCATTTGCATTTGTTTATATTGTTTGGGGAATGATTTTGTATCTGGCTTGCTTATTTGAATAACTATATCTATATGTTAACTGAACTAGCTGCTTTATCTGTTCTCTCTATTTGTGTATTCTTTGTACTGTCTTGTATGTTTATGCACAACTAAGAGATCTCTTATGCTGACAGTGGTGACGCTGAGGGTTATTCTTAATGAGAAGTGATGATTTGAGAATTTTGAAAAACTGAGAATGAATTGATAATATTGAAACTAAATTTTAATAATGAATTATTGAATAAGTTGGGGATCTATAAAATTGAGAGAGATGATGATTTGTATGAGGGAAAATGGAGATTTAAAGATCACTAATATAGTTGAGATTTAGTTTATCTACCTTGATCGGATTGGTGGAAATCCCTAGGCTTGAACTTTGTGTGATTGGAGATTAGGATTGCCTAGCGGGTTTATCTGATTCTACATAGTTTCTATTTGGAATTATTACCCTACTGAGAATCTTCGGGTTCTCACCTGATGTCGGATTTTGTTTTCAGATGCAGTACGTGATGCACCTCGCTGAGTGTGCTGGACTTTTGATGAAGCAAAAAAGACTTTTATTCTGCTTTAATTTTAGACTCTCTCCTTCTTTTGGAAACACTTATATTATGCACTTGTTTTAAAGACTTGCCTTTAGAGGCTTATGATGTATTTTGGAGAGATAGGTTATATTTATCCAACTATTTTACTGATGTAACTCTAGCCAGCCTAATCTTTGCGGGCTGAGACTAGCCAATACTTATATAATACTTATATTTGTCTCTTTACTATTATTCTTCTGTCAAGCTTTTGAATTATCTACGTTTCCGACATGCTTATGTATACTATCGAGTGTGGACGATTGGCAAATTATCATTTATTCAAATTTTACATCTTTCTACAGGCTTCTAGTATAATATTCCTTTCTATATATACACATTTATATCTTAACCTTGTGTCGTAGTACCAAACCATAATTGAGTTATGACTTAAGCATAAGAAAATAAATGGTAGGGTGTTACAATTAACATGAGTTTTACTAACGTGAGTTTTCTTTTACTCAACTTTTAGAACTTGATAGTCAACTTGAGAATTTCGATTGAATATGCATTTCAATGACAAATTCTCAAATATAAATGGGATTAGTGGACTATCTCTGAAGTTGGTCAAGACAAGAAAGCATGTTATTTATCTATTGGTATTTCTTTTGTTTTGCCTGTGACAACAACATCAGTTAAAAGAATATGTTTTGCTATGAATATCATAAGGAATCGACTTTCGTAATCTGATGAAAAATGATTGGTTGAATGATTGTTTTATGGCATATATTGAAAAAGAGACATCTAACCTGAAAAGTGAATGTTCTCTTGTAGTAAATATATAGGTATAGATATATAAGTTAGAATCAAATGATATCAATTTTAATTCAGTCAAAATTACATCATTTATAACTCTTTATAAGATATATATTTTATCGACCAAATTGTTTAATGATAATGACATATAGTAAAATGAAGGAGAGAGTAGGGGAGGGAGCTCAAGGGCGAAACACTATGAGGCAATTGGTAACGCTGGCGGAAGTGATAATGGAGAGAGTAGGGTATGGTTTACATCTGGTGATATGGAGGGTAACGCTCAGGGGGGTTTGCTAAGCCTGCTAAGGTTTCCTTTAGGGTTAAAGTAGTTAGTGCAAAGATGGCCAAGGCCTTGCGTTTTCTGAGAAGCTAAGCGGTGATGCCATAGCATTGGTGAAAGGGAAGTTAGGTGATCTTGTACCTTTGCGAGTGATATTTATAGAGGAGGTGAGAAATTCACTAGCAGAGCCATACAGAGATGATATAGTTATCAAAGTCCTGAGAAAGCGTTATAGTTATATTGCCTTGAATTTTAAACTACGTTCAGTGTGGTAGATTAGAGAAGCGTATGTTCTTTTGGATGTGGGCTACGATTATTCTTGGTGGACCATGGCTAATAGATGGCAATTACATTGCGGCGAAACCTTGGTCTTAAAATTTCAAGATAGGTGAGAACTCCTTTGGCTTTATGCAAGTATAGGTCAGAATCGTAGGCCTGCCTATTTGGTGTTACCATGAGAGTGCTATATTGCTTGTTGCAAAGGCAATAGGTAAACCTATCAAGCTGGTAGACTTGGCAACCTAATTTCCAGAAGGGGAAGTACACCTATCACTAGAAAAATTATTATTGATGATGTTGAGTATGCCATTGAATATAAAATTTTGCAACTTACTTTTTATTCATGTTCATGTTCATGTTATGAAGGCTTGCAATGGAGAAAGAGCGATGAAAAGGCAACTACAGCAATTTACAAGCATAAAAAAAAAAAATTTTAAACTTGGATGCTGGGAACAAGGTGCTGGAAAAGGAAGGTTTTGAATTTAGTAAGAATTAAGGAAGGAATATCGTAACTGATATGATTTTGAATGGCGTGGAAGCTAATTTGCATGAATTGATGTGGAACATGAAGATCATCATGATATAGGAGAGTAAGCTTAAGTCTTGCATAAAGGAAAAAATAACCAAACTGGGCCATCAACCTATAAAGCCTATTTTTAGAAAAGGCCAAAAATCATCTAAGGATATGAATTCACGTTCAAAAGCCACTTTTCCTATTAGCTAACAAACATCGTCCAAGCCAAATGAAGTGGAGGCATTCATGTGAGAAAATCTGGTCAATCATCCTTGAAATGGGCTCGGGTCTTTAATAAGAGAATGGGTCCAGAAGGAACGACACAGACATCAAGACGTAAGCATCCTCGTCCAAATTCTCTTTAAAACTCATCGATACTGAGAAATGTAGTAGCAACGGAGAGTGTGCCAAATGGTGGAGTGGCAAAGGGAGCTCAACAGGACCGAATTTCATTGACAACAAGAGAGTCTTGGAAAGGGGTTGGCCTGGCAACTCTATTTTTGTCTACTTTATTATGGATAGCTTTAACGTTGTAGCTTGAAATATAAGGGGTGCATTTAATAAGTTGGCCCGGGTTTACTACAAAAAAAATTGGTGGGACTAGATAAGCCTTTTTTTTATTCTTGTTGAAATGCGTACTCCTTTTCGTAACATGAAGACTTTTTGAAAACAGTTGGGTTTTTATTGTGTTGGTGTTGAAGAAGTAGTAAGACATAGGGGACGAATTTGGTTGCTTTCCTCTATTCTGAATTCTTGCTGTGTAGTGATTGGACAGATGATCAATGTTTAACCATTGAGTTGAGAATGGGTGTCTCAGGTTAGCATTGTAGTCCAATTTCTGGGAGTCCTGATTTTGAAAAATAGACTAAGCTATGGGATTATCTTTTGACTGTAAATGTGCAATTTTCTTGGCCATGGCTCCATTTGAGTATTTTAATGAAACTTTATCTCCAGACAAAAGTAATGGGAATATCTTTTCTATTCACTGGGTAAATCATTTTGCTTTAACCTTGGATGATTGTGGTTTGTTTGATTTAAAATCTACTAGAAGGAGATTTTCTTAGTATAGAATGGTAGAGACTTAGCTAAGAAACTGGATAGGACTATCATTAATGAGGACTGGTTAACTATGTTCCTAAAGGCCTATTCAGAGAGTCTTAGTAGACTTCATTCAGATTATTGTCCGCTTTTAGTTTGGTGTCATGGGGCCTTAACCAAAAGGGTCACGTCTTTTTAGGTCTCAGGCTGCTTAGGCAACTCATGTCCTATAAGCAAGTTCTTTGTAATGCTTGGAATAATGAGCTTGGTGGTGTTTTTGGATAAGTTGAGTTTGCTTTGAAGGGATTCTCTTGAGTTCAATTCAAAAGTCTTTGGTAATATTTTTTTTCTGAAAAATCACTACAAGAAAAATGTTGAGTACCGTCAGATTTTCCATTAAATTTATCGTCGAAAATAATCAGACGGTATAAACCTCGCCGGTAAATATTTATCGTCGGATTTTTTTCGTCCGGCAGTAATTACCATCAAACTCTCCGGTGGATCACCTACTCGGAAAACCAATTGGTTACCGTCGGATTATTCCATCGGTAATTCCGACGGTAATGTCATTTTTTCTAAATTTGAAATAAATTGTCAACTTCAATTTTCAAATTTAATTTTTTTTACACAATTAGTGGTTAATTCATAAATAATGAAGAATTTTTATTTAAAATAAATAAATAGTACAATGTCCAAATAAAATAAAAGTCAAGTACATCAAATAAACATATCAAATAATAACACAAAAACCTAATATCTACAGATCTTGGTAGTTGTCATTATTGTCAGTCCTGTGGCCCTAAGTCAACAGCGTAGTATAATAATGAAAACTATAAAATAATAACCAGCAATCCACATCAACCTAAATCTACTAAACAGGAATTAGGTTTTAGGAACTTTTAGTAATAATAGGAATCATAATCATTAAAACTAGAAAACAATAACCAGCAATCCACATCAACCTAACACTATAAGAAAAATTTGTTTTAGCAACAAACTTTTAGCGGCCATAATACAATAGCCGCTATTTCTTTTATTTAAGATATCTTTTTGCGGCAATTATATATTTACCATTATTGCTATATGTTACAATGACAATTATTACTATTGCCACTAAATTATTATCTTTTTTATATTTTTAATCCTATTTTATCTAAATCAATAGTGGCAATTATGAATATTGCCATTAATTCTTTATTATATTTTTTTTATCTCATCTTCTTAATTCAGATGACCATTAACTCTGTTCCTAAATCAAGTAACCTAAATAGAAACTCCTCAAGTTTTTCCTACTGTCACTGACCACCGCCGCAGACCTTACCATCGTCGACGACTGTCCATCATCCTTTACTCATTCACACTCATTCAAATTGATCGCTCTTCATGTTTCCATCCCCCGCCTCAGATCCTCATCGCTATTCTTGTTTGTTCGTGTCTCAGATCTCCATTGCTAGGTTCGGTTCCTATCTTAAAAGCATCGTTAATTGTGGCAGGAAAGTCCAACGCGGAGGTTGAGGAGGTTTTTGATCAGATGCTCACTCGTTTGGCTCTCTACGATGATTTCAAGCTTGAGCCCTTACTCTCCAATCTTCTCCCTCTCTGCATATCTTCACTCTCCTTAAACTCCGCCACTGTGTGCAACAAGGTTCGCCAATTCTCCTTTCTCTCTTTCTAGTTCAATTTTATTTATCAGCAATTTCAAGTGCTGTTGCTTTCAAATTTGAAGATGCTACTGCTGATGTTTCACTTTTGATTTTGTGAATACTTGTGTTAATTCTTCATATGTCATAGGATTTCAAATTTGCAGTTGCTAGCGACTTAGTGCACATTGGAGTTAGAATATAAGGGGGAAGATAGTTTCAGCATTGAATTCATGGATCTTCAATCCGAAGAGATAAAGTATCAAATTGCACAATTTTGAGTTCTACCAATGTTGCTTCAATGATCTATGATTCACTTTTTGATCTTCATTACAGTTTTCATAGTTCACATTGATCTAATTGTGACACTAAATAGTTTTGGGTTGTGTATTCTATGAATAGCATTCGCATCTTCATTTGTTTCGTGAGAATGTAGTTGGTGACAATCTCATCCCATGTTCTCATTTTGTTGCTATGATGAACTTCTTATTTTCTGTATATTACAAGCAACAGAGCTTATTCATTTTTGGTTAGGAATATATTATAGGTGCTTCTGGTGGTCACTTAGATTCCATTCTGTTAGCAAGATTGAAGGTAATTTTCAATTTTAATTTTCTTGTCCTCTTGGTTATGATTTGTTTCACTTTCAAGTTATTTACCATATAATATAGTATTGTGATTTTTGACTTGATTTGATTTCATTATTCCTCTGCATTCTACTTTTGACATATTGATTATGAGTTATGGTTTACATGGAAAGCTATTTCCTAGTTAAGGAACCCCATAATGTCACGCTAGTAGGGAAATTTAGAGTAATAACATATTATAAGAGGTTGGTTATCTGTGGCTTTATGTAATTTGAGATTTCTATTGAACGAGGTCTTAATATTTTAGATTTGGATTAATTGATTATCCTGTTGAATAGTAAGTTTTGCTTAGGATTAACATGTGGTTTGGACCTCTCTTCCAATCTGCTCCCTTTTCTCTCTTCCAAATCTTTCACTATTCCCTTCAGTGTTAAGTTCAAATTATAAGTTTGAGGTATTTTACTACTCATGATTTGGGGTTTATTTATCTCATTGCAGGTTCAAAATCTTATTGAATGATGCTTACAACTATATATGAGCCAGAAAGAAGTAGTGGACACACTACTAAAGCAAGCCAAAATAGAGCCTGGTTTCACAGAATTGGGTAAGGAAAGCTTTGTTCTATGCTATTATTTTTGTTTTGCTTGTATCATACTCCACGTAACTCTGCAGCATACTTTCTTATGTCTAATTATAAAAGAAGACTTGGAGTCACACTCCACTTTCTGAGTTTCACAAAGTCCACAAAGCCCAAAGTCCATAATCTATGCTAGTTCTATTCCCTTTTAAAAGAAAATCCAGTCACCCATTTATCTCTTCGGTGGTATTTACTTTAGTCCATAGTTTCTTTGTCCAACACAATTAAAAATTTTTATTTGCAAAAGAATCATTGGCTTACTATTATAATATTAATATTGTAGCTCTTCTTAGTTACAATAATAACTTAATATTGGTCATTTATAATTATATTTCCAATTTTTTGTTGTGTCATTTAAATCTATATTAAATACTGATTTGTAAATCAAATAAAAAGATAAATTATTATTGTAGACTACTCTGTTCACAGCATACAAGCCATATTTCACTTTCTATGGTAGCAGGGACGCTTGGTTTGCATTTGTTCGAAACTTAAATAAACTATTCGTATGCTTGTTTTCTTGTTTTGAAATCATGATTTTGTTTTGTTTTTGTGGCTTTTTACTTACCACTCATGATTCTTCCATCATTAGCTTCACCTCAGTTGGTAGATGGTGCACGAATTGTAAATCACACTTTTCACAACTCGTACCATTAACCAGCAAGTGCACTGGATCGTCCAAGTAATACCTTACGTGAGTAGGGGTCGATCCCACGGAGATTGTTGGCTTGAAGCAAGCTATGGTTATTTTGTAATTTTTAGTCAGAAAATTAGTAATAAAAATGATTGGGTTTATGAAGAGTAAATAGCATAAATTAAATAATACTTGTTATGCAGTAATGGAGAACAGATTGAGGATTTGGAGATGCTCTGTCTTCCAAATCTCTGCTTTCCTACTGTCTTCTCCTTCACGCACGCAAGGCTCCTTCCATGGCAAGCTGTATGTTGGTGGATCACCGTTGTCAATGGCTACCATCCGTCCTCTCAGTGAAAATGGTCCAAATGCGCTGTCACCGCATGGCTAATCATCTGTCGGTTCTCACTCGTGTTGGAATAGGATCCATTGATCCTTTTGCGTCTGTCACTACGCCCAGCACTCGTGAGTTTGAAGCTTGTCACAGTCATCCCATCCCAGATCCTACTCGGAATACCACAGACAAGGTTTAGATTTTTTGGATCTCAGGAATGGCCGCCAATAGTCCTAGCCTATACCACGAAGACTCTGATCATGAACCAAGAAGCTAAGAGATATACACTCAATCTAAGGTAAAATGGAAGTGGTTATCAGGCACGCGTTCATAGGTTGAGAATGGTGATGAGTGTCACGGACATTCATCAGGATGAAGTACGAGTGAATATCTTAGAATAGAGACAAGTGTGATTGAATGGAAAACTGTAGTAATTGTATTAATTCATCGAAACACAGTAGAGCTCCTCACCCCCAACCATGGGATTTAGAGACTCATGCCGTCAGAAATACAATATGAAACGTGTAAAATGTCATCAGATACATAGTAAGTCTCTAAAAGTTGTTTTTATACTAAACTAGTAGCTAGGGTTACAGAAAATAAGTAACTAAGTGCAGATAATGCATAAATCCACTTCCGGGACCCACTTGGTGTGTGCTTGGGCTGAGAATTGAGCTTTACATGTGTAGAGGCTTCTCTTGGAGTTAAACACCAGGTTGCAGCCTGTTTGTGGCGTTTAACTTCAGAATAGGGCAGAAAGTTGGTGTTTGAACGCCAGTTTGCGTCATCAAAACACGGGAAAAGTATGGACTATTATATATTGCTGGAAAGCCCTGGATGTCTACTTTCCAACGCAATTGAGAGCGCACCATTTGGGTTTCTGTAGCTCCAGAAAATCCATTTTGAGTGCAGGAAGGTCAGAATCCAACAGCATCTGTAGTCTTTTTTCAGCCTCTGAATCAGATTTTGCTCAGGTCCCACAATTTCAGCAAAAAAAAAACCTGAAATAACAGAAAAATATACAAACTTATAGTAAAGTTTAGAAATGTGAATTTTTCTTGAAAACTAATAAAAATATAGTAAAAACTAATTAAATTATACTAAAAACTACCTAAAAACAATGCCAAAAAGCGTATAAATTATCCGCTCAGAGGCTCTTTTATTTCCTCTGATTCCTCCACATCAGTCTTTTGATGTGTCTGGATGCTTCATTGCTTCAACAGCATTCAGCTTGAACTCGTCCTCATTGACTCTTAAGGTCACCTCCCCTTTTTGGACATGAATGAGGGTTCGTCCAGTTGCTAGGAAGGGTCTTCCTAGAATGAGAGTTGCACTTTTGTGCTCCTCCATTTCTAGCACTACAAAGTCAGCGGGAAAGGCAAATGACCCAACCTTGACAATCATGTCCTCAATTATGCCTGATGGATATTTAATGGTGCCATCAGCAAGTTGAAGACATATCCGGGTTGGTTTGACCTTTTCAGCCAAGCCGAGCTTCCTGATAGTAGATGTAGGGATTAGATTGATACTTGCCCCAAGGTCGCATAAGGCTGTCTTGGTACAAGTACCCTCTAATGTGCATGGTATCATAAAGCTTCCGGGATCCTTAAGCTTCTCTGGTAAGCTTGTTAGGATGACTGCACTGCATTCTTCAGTGAGAAAAACTTTTTCTGTTTCTCTCCAATCCTTCTTATGACTTAAGATCTCTTTCATGAACTTAGCATAAGAGGGTATTTGCTCAAGTGCCTCTGCAAACGAAATCTTTATTTCAAGAGTCCTGAGATAGTCTGCAAAGCGAGCAAATTGTTTATCCTGTTCCGCTTGGCAGAGTTTCTGAGGATAAGGTATTTTGGCTTTATATTCTTCAACCTTAGTTGCTACAGGTTGATTTCCTACAGAGGCAGGTTGAGAAGCCTTCTTGAGGGAGTTAGTATTAGCACTTGCAGGTGTCTGATCCCTCACTGGCGTCTGGACGCCAGAACTGGACATGGATTGGGCGTTTAACGCCAGATTCCTACCCTTTTCTGGCGTTTGAACGCCAGAATTGGACGTGGAATTGGAGTTTAACGCCAGTTTTTCACCTGTTTCTGGCGTTTGATCGCCAGACATATTCCTCTCTGGGCTCTTACTATCCTCAGAGGGATTTTGGGTAGTAGGTTGCTCCTCCTCTGTCAGCTCTGTTGCTTTGAGTTGATGTGTTTAGCATTTTTCCACTTCTTAATTGAACTGCTTGGCATTCTTCTGTTATCTATTTTGATAACTGCTGTTTAGTCTGATTCAATTGTGATTCCATATCCTTGTTAGCAATTCTGGTCTCTTGTAGCATCTCCTTAAATTATGCTAACTGCCTTGTTATAGAAGATAGTTGCTGATTGAGTTCAGCAACTCGTTCCTGAGGACTAAAGTCAGTTGATACTGCCTTAGCTTATTCTTTCATGGAGGACTCATTACTTATGTACAGATGCTGATTCCTAGCAACTATATCAATAAGCTCTTGAGCCTCTTCAATAGTCTTTCTCAGGTGTATAGATCCACCAACTGAGTGGTCTAGAGATATCTGAGCTCTTTCTGTAAGCCCATAGTAGAAGATGTCTAATTGCATCCACTCTGAAAATATTTCAGAGGGGCATTTCCTTAGCATCCCTCTGTACCTCTCCCAGGCATTATAAAAGGGATTCATCATCCTCTTGTTTAAAGCCTTGGATGTCCAGCCTTAGCTGTGTCATCCTTTTTGGAGGGAAATATTGATTCAGGAATTTGTCTGATAACTGTTTCCATGTTCTTATGCTTGCTGTGGGTTGGTTATTTAACCACCTTTTAGCTTGATCTTTTACAGCAAACGGAAACAGTAACAGCCTGTATACATCCTGATCTACCTCCTTGTCACGCACTATGTCAGCAATTTGCAAGAACTGCGCCAGAAACTCAGTAGGTTCTTCCTGTGGAAGACCGGAATACTGGCAATTTTTCTGCACCATGACAATGAGCTGAGAATTTAGCTCAAAACTACTTGCTTTGATGGGAGGTATACAGATGCTACTCCCATATGCAGCAGTTATGGGGTTAGCATATGACCCCAGAGTCCTTCTGGACTGTTCATTTCCACTTTGGTCCATGATGGAGAAAAGGGAATTGATGTGAATTGCAAATTAAAATATATTTTTATTTTTATCTTATTTAATTAAAAACAAACCGAATAATTAAAATTAAATAAAAATAATAAGATAAAATAAAATAATTAGAAATTAAAATGTAAATTTCGAAAACTAAGAGAAAAATAAATTTGAAAACTAAAATAATTACTTAATTAAGAAGATTTGAAAAACTTTGGATATGATTTTGGAAAAAAGATTTTGAATTTTGAAATTTCAAAACTAAGATAAGATAGAATAGAAAGTTTTTAAAATAAAAATCTGAATTTTTAAAGGAAAATTCAAAAATTGATTAAAATAAAGAGAAAAGATATTTTTGAATTTAATGAAGAAAGAGAAAAACAGTAAAAATGACACCAAACTTAAATTTTTAGATCAAAACAAAGGAGACAAACAGGAAAACTTTGAATATCACGATGAACGCTAAGAACAACTTTTGAAAAATTTTTAAGAAAACAGAAACACAAAGGACACCAAACTTAAAAATTTTTATATTCTCAGCACTAATAATTCGAAAAAAATTGAAAGAAAAATAAAATCATGCAATTGACACTAAACTTAAAATATGAAACTAAACTCAAATAGAAAAACTCAATTATTAGTTTAAAATTTTTTGAAAAAAAATTGAAAAAGAAAATAAGAATTCTAAAAAAAAGTTTCAACCAAAAACAATAATAGAAGACGTAATTTTAGTGACTCTAAACAAAAAAGATAAATTTTTCCTAATCTAAGCAACAAAATAAACCGCCAGTTGTCCAAACGCGAACAATCCCCGGCAACGGCGCCAAAAACTTGGTGCACGAATTGTAAATCACACTTTTTACAACTCGTACCACTAACCAGCAAGTGCACTGGGTTGTCCAAGTAATACCTTATGTGAGTAAGGGTCGATCCCATGGAGATTGTTGGCTTGAAGCAAGCTATGGTTATTTTGTAATTCTTAGTCAGGAAATTAGTAATAAAAGTGATTGGGTTTATGAAGAGTAAATAGCATAAATTAAATAATACTTGTTATGCAGTAATGGAGAACAGATTGAGGATTTGGAGATGCTCTGTCTTCCAAATCTCTGCTTTCCTACTGTCTTCTCCTTCACACACGCAAGGCTCCTTCCATGACAAGCTGTATGTTGGTGGATCTCCATTGTCAATGGCTACCATCCGTCCTCTTAGTGAAAATGGTCCAAATGCGCTGTCACCGCACGGCTAATCATCTGTCGGTTCTCACTCGTGTTGGAATAGGATCCATTGATCCTTTTGCGTATGTCACTACGCCCAGCACTCGTGAGTTTGAAGCTCGTCATAGTCATCCCATTCCAGATCCTACTCGAAATACCACAGACAAGGTTTAGACTTTTCGGATCTCAGGAATGGCCGCCAATAGTCCTAGTCTATACCACGAAGACTCTGATCATGAACCAAGAGGCTAAGAGATATACACTCAATCTAAGGTAGAACAGAAGTAGTTGTCAGGCACGCATTCATTGGTTGAGAATGGTGATGAGTGTCACTGATCATCACATTCATCAGGATGAAGTGCGAGTGAATATCTTAGAATAGAGACAAGCGTGATTGAATGAAAAACTGTATTAATTGCATTAATTCATCGAAACACAGCAGAGCTCCTCACCCCCAACCATGGGGTTTAGAGACTCATGCCGTCAGAAATACAATATGAAACGTGTAAAATGTCATCAGGTACATAGTAAGTTTCTAAAAGTTGTTTTTATACTAAACTAGTAGCTAGGGTTACAGAAAATAAGTAACTAAGTGCAGATAGTGCAGAAATCCACTTCCAGGGCCCACTTGGTGTGTGCTTGGGCTGAGCATTGAGCTTTACACGTGTAGAGACTTCTCTTGGGCTGAGCATCATCAAAACTCGGGCGAAGTATGGACTATTATATATTGCTGGAAAGCCCTAGATGTCTACTTTCTAACGTAATTGAGAGTGCACCATTTGGGTTTCTATAGCTCCAAAAAATCTATTTCGAGTGCAGGGAGGTCAGAATCCAACAACATCTACAGTCTTTTTTCAGCATCTGAATCAGATTTTGCTCAGGTCCCTCAATTTCAGCAAAAAAATACCTGAAATTACAGAAAAATACACAAAATCATAGTAAAGTCCAGAAATTTGACTTTTGCTTGAAAACTAATAAAAATATAGTAAAAACTAATTAAATTATACTAAAAACTACCTAAAAACAATGCCAAAAAGCGTATAAATTATCCGCTCATCAGTAGACACTACAAATGCCATGCTTCTAATCTTAACTATTTAAGTGGATAAAATATAAAATATGATTTTTTCATCTTTTTTGTTAATTAATATTAATTATGTCGTGGATTGGTGTACCAGACTTCTACAATTGGAACCGTGTTAAGCTGAGATATTGTGATGGAGCTTCATTCACTGGAGACGCTATCTTCGATAATGGGGTAATTGTCTTACCACAAGTTTACATGAATATGGCTTCTTATAATTTTTTTTAAAAAGATAATCAGTGAGCAAATACTATAAATTTCAAAATTTAGACTATATGCATATATAGTCAATTAAATATTTTTTTAGGAAAATTCGTTATTTATAGACATCTTTTGAACTTTCCTTTAATACCCTGTCTTCTTTCGATGGAATCTCAGCAAGCCAGAGAAGAAAATGATCTCTAATGTAGTGTCAATATGATAGTTGATTTGTAGTATTGAGAGAGAATGAAAGTGAGTCATTTCTATTTCTGGTTAAAATAGAACAAAATTAGATTTCTTAAATGAGAAAACAAAAAACAAAAATTACAGCAAAATAAAGAGGAAGGTACTAACAGTAACAATTTTCATGAGTCTTCGTGCTTACATTATAAGATCAAGTTTGCTCAATAATGTAAGTTTTGGCATTTGGTTGAATAAAATCAGACAACAAGGCTTCATTTCAAGGAACTCATTCAATTGAAGGTGTAATAAAGTTATGTCTCAAAGTTGATAAAAGCTATGATTGAGTGCTGGCATATTTCAATCATCTCCCTAATTAAACTTTGAAGATTATGTGATCTGCAGCTTCTATGTAATTGGAGTCATGTTTATGAAGAGGAGGAATGTTCATGAATAAAAGAATTTATGAAATTTGAATGAAAATTTATGAAACTAGTTCATAATTTATGAAATAGAATGTTCATAAAGAGAATGATTTTGTTACAGGTGCAACGTGTTACACAATGTAGCAAAATAGAATGCATCAACTTCAGAGTTCATATAACATTGCACTTTGAAGCTCTCCTTTCTCATCCAGATACTAATCACAGTAAACTCAAGTACACCAGTCTCTCTCTCTCTCTCTCTCTCTCTCTCTATTTGTTTATTGATAAGTTTTCATTTATATTTTTTTGAAGCAAATATGAAGGATCCATGAAACAAATGGGTCACTGGATTAGAATGAACCGAGTCTGACCCAAATAGCAAATTTGGTGAAGCAACCAAACCAAGCTTCGCTGTCTCTTGGCCTGGGTCAGGTAGTCGAGCACAGAAACTAATGATTGTAACTGCATAACAGGATTGGAACTTAGGAGGAAGTATCATTTCAGAAGCTAAAAATGGTTGGAAAGAGATTAAGCATAACCTTAACAATAACATTCACTGCTATTTCCTTCTCCACTACAATCTCTAGTATGTTACACACAGAACTACTTTCCCCATGTTCTCTTTAATTGTTTATTTATTTATTTTTTATGAGTATTTACTAAAAGTTCGAAGCTTTGTACCTGCCCATGTTCTATTAGCATATGTTTTAAGTAGAAAATGTAAGAGTTTAAAGTCCAAAATTCTTGAGCTGGAGGCATCTCTCAAGTCTTCCTTAGATAAATGTGCCTCTGAAAGGCAAGGGAGAATTAGGGCTCAACAGGTTACCCTTCTTTCAACACTCCTATTCTTCATTCATTTCTAGTAACTTTAATCTTAACTTGGTCGGTTACTTGCTCTTCAATCATGTCTCAATTGGCACTTGCCACTCACCACTACATCAAGTTTAGTTTTTTACCCCTTTTTTATCCCCCCTAGTTCTTTTGCTGATTCATTTGCTCAAGTATTTATCTGAAAATCTGAAGCTGACATATTACCCTATGGCACCGATTGGTACCATCCGCTCATGCTTCACTACGAGCCAATGAATAATGTTTATTCAATAGTTTTTAATTTCAAAATTTGATCATTAAGATCCTTAGGTAGTTAAGTGCATTATTAATATTGAATTTTTCCTATGCTTATTCAGTAGGTAACCTGCACATTGATAAATTCCTTATTCAATGTCACATTCATGATTAATGAAATATTGCTTTATACTAGTATAGGAATGGGACACCGAGGCAACCGTTACTTGTCCCACTTGCTAGAGCCTATATGGTTTTTAATGCCACTCGTGTTCCGCCAGCATATCTTGAGGGTCTAGCTGAATATTTTCACTGCTGGGTTTTATATGTATTTTATTTAAATACATATCTTGAGAAACTATAGAAGCTTGTAGTATTTTTTTGTTGTTTAGATTTGTAACATGGTTTATTACTTTTCAAGTGAAATTTGGGTATCAATATTTTGAGTTTAATAAAATATCTCATTTTGTAGTAATTAATTTCAGTATATTTATATTATGCATAATAATTATTGTTGGCAAAAATATATACTAGATTCTAGAAAAAAAGATAATTCGTTGCTTCTAAGAAAATGAGTATAATATAACTAAAAAAAAGTCTTAAGATTTTAGCAACAATAGTAATGGCAACTAAAAGTGAATAATATTACAATTTTAGAATTATTTTTAGTGGCCATATAAATTGCCGGTAAAATGGGTTTTGGCGGCAATAGTAATGGTCACTAAAAGTGAATAACATTGCAATTTTAGAATTACTTTTGGCGGCCATATAAATTGCCAAGGAAATGGCCGCTAAAAGTTATATACTTTTTGCGGCCATTAAAACAGTCTTTACCGACAAATGTTATAATTGCACTAAAACCTTTTAGCGAGAAAGCATAAGACGGCTAATGTGTAATTGCCGATAAATGTATTACTGACTATTTTTATTGCCGCTAAAAGTAAAATAAATGGCCGCTAAAAGTAATTTTTCTTCTAGTGTAAATCCACTAAACAAGAATCTGGTTTCAAGAACTTTTAGCATTAACAAGAATCATAATCTTTAAAACTAGAAAATAGAAACCAACATTCCACATCAACCTAAATCTACTAAAGAGGAATCAGGTTTCAGGAACTTTTAGCAATAACAGGAATCATAATCATTAAAACTAGAAAATAATAATGAGCAATTCACATCGACCTAAATCCATTAAACAGGCAGATTTCAGGAACTTTTAGCAATAATAGAAATCATAATCATTAAAACTAAAAAATAATAATCAGCAATCCACATCAACCTAAATCCACTAAATAGGAATAAGATTTTAGGAACTTTTAGGATTAACAGGAATCATAATCATTAAAACTAGAAAACAATAACCAGCAATCCACATCAACCTAAATCCAATAAACAGGAATCAGGTTTCAGGAACTTTCAGCATTAACAGGAAATCATTAATATTAGAAAACAATAACCAGCAATTAGCACTTGAATAAACTAAACTTGAAAAATTCAGGCACTTTCAACAATAACAATAAATAGGAAATACATGAGCATTGAACGTGATACTTACCTTGTGCCGCCATCAAGCCAAATGAGAGGTGCAGGAGGGGCATCAATTGCTGCCTCACTTTTGTGGCTAGACTTCGGGGCCGCGACATCCGTCCCTAGAGGTGGCGTTGCCATGGATACGGGCTACTGAGTGGTAGGAGGCGGCGGCAATGCCATGGACAGAGGCACGTAGTTGGGATTAGGGACCATGATGAACGGCTGGTTTGTTAAACCCACAACATGTGGCATCACCGGCGTGGTCGGAGAAGAGGAAGAGGATCTAGAAGTCTTGGGGGGTACTGGAAGAAATCCTCCCTCTACCTCGACCACGGCTATGACCACGACCAGCAGCCTAATCTGCAGCACCTCTGCCTGTCGACATGTCTGGAAATATCAAATTATCAAACAATCTAGTAATAATTTTTCAGCAAAATAGTCATCAACATAGCAATTAATTAGACAATTCCAAATACTTCAACAATTCAAAACCTAATGTATTGAATATAACCTAACTTAATCAACCTAAATCTACTAAGGTTAGAAAACTAACCCTAAACTAACTTTGAAACTAATCCAAAATTGAAATTGAAATTCTAATCAAACATAAACTAAATTAAACTAATATGAAACAATTAGCAAACAATCTCAGCAAAAGAGTCGTCAATGCAGGAAAAACAAAATTAGTAAATTTCAAACATTTCAACAATTCAAAACCTAATGTATTGAATCTAACATAAATTAATCAACCTAAATCCACTAAGATTAGAAAACTAAAGTAAACTAACTTTAAAACTGATTCAAACCTATATTACACTGTTCAGCAGAATATCGGTCAATGAACCCTAAATAAATTCAAATTACAAATCCAAGAATCACAATAGTATGCTTAATTACCTATGAATCAAGAGAAATCTTAATAAAAAAAATTCTAATTTTACGCTAAATCAACTAACAGCAAAAAGTAGTTTAACTAAACCAAATTACTAACAAAAAATTAAAATCCAATTAACTATAATGAAGATTAAAATAGAAATTGAAAAAATTCCAAAACCAACCTTAGAGCAAGAACAGTGGAGCAACGGTGGAGGTGGAGATTGCGGCGGTGGAGGAGGCTCGCCAGAGTGCGCCTCGGAGGAGAGAGCGGCAAACGTCGCGATGGTGGAGGCTTGGCTCATGGTGGAAATTCCGCTTCTCCAAATCCACGTGGAGCGTTGAGCGCGGCTAGCGGCGGAGGTTTTGGCTCGCCGAGAACGTTGGAGCGTTGGCGATGGCAGGGGTAAGAGAACGAAGGTGGAAGCGGTGATGAGAGAGAGAGGATGGTGATGAAGAGAGAGAAAGGGAAATTCGAAATAGGGAGATGACGGTTCACACTTTCATTTAGGGTACGATTACTGTTGGATAAATCTGACGGTAATGTTTTTCGTATGCCCAAAATGCAACGTTTCATTAAACAAGGTTACCGTTGGATTTATCCATCGATAAATCCGATGATAGTTGGGCATGCGATAATTTCTTTTTTTTTTTCCACCAAATATTACTATCGACGTTACCATCGGAAAATCAATTCCGATGATAATATTTTACAGTTACAAATTTAACTAAAATTCGATGGTAAATTTAACCGCAAACTCGCTGCTAACGTCCGACGCTAAATCTGACGGTAAATTCAATAATGCTCAACATTTTACTTGTAGTGAATGTACTTTGAAAGGCATATTGATTCTATTCAAAAGAGATTGGAGGTGGCTGACATTTTATCCCTCAAGAATAAAGAGATTGACCTTAGAGAAGAATATAACATGCATCTGCTTCAAAAAGAATTATTTTGGTACCAGAAATCTAGAGGCCATGGGCAAGACATGGTGACAGGAATACTAGATTCTTCTACATATAAACTCTGGTGCATAGAAATAATAAGATTCATGGGCTTTTGTTGAGGATGGTACTTGGTCAACCAATTTGAAAATCCTTTAAAGAGAGGTTCTTTCTTATTATAAGAACTTGTTTGGCTCTATTGAGGAAGTGGAGGTTGATTGTTTAGGCTATGTTTCTATGCTGACTTTGAGCACTATGGCTTGAGAAAGACTCATTGAAGCAGTAACTTTTGAGGAATTGATGAAGGCTGCAGTTTTTAGTATGATCCCTTTTAAGGCTCCAAGTTGGGATGGCTTTTAAGATTTCTTTTTCAAGGAATATTGGAAAATTGTTGGGGATGAGGTGTGAAAATTTGTTAAAAGTGTGTTTGCTAGCGAGTCTTCAAATTATAATGTAATGGAGACTCTAATTATTATGATCCTTAAAGTAGAGACACTTACTCATATGAATGACTTTAGGCCTATTAACTTGTGTAATGTGATTTACAAAGTTATCACTAAAGTTTTAGTTAATTATTTATGCCTTTTCCTCATTAAGATTGTGAGTTCTTCGCAAGGCGGTTTCATTCCATGTTGGAGTGCTCTTGAGAACATTATTATGGTGTGTAACACCCTACCACACAGAATCTTATGCTGAAGTCATAAGACAGAGGTGGCGAGGTATTATGACCTCTAAAAATAAAATTATATATATATATATATATATATATATATATATAGTTGAAAAAGTTTTATATCTAGGAGCCTTTGAAGAAAAGGGTGAAGCAAAAACCGTTAAACCGAAAAGCGCAATACTCACATCAAGGCTAGTGGTATACGAAGCGAGATAAGAGTAAGCTAACATGGATATATACAAAAGAGTTCCAAAACACAGATAACAAAGCTCAAGACTCAGCTCGCAAAGATAAACCGGCCAGAACACATAAGTATATATACATATATATAAGGCTGCGTTTGTTTACAGAGACAGGACAGTGAGACAGGGACACAGAAACACATAATCATGTTTGGCAAAGAGACATGGACAAAGACAATGTGTCCAGAGACACTAAATCAGTGTATTTTGTGTCAATCCTGGCAGGAAAGACATAGAGACACTAACAAGGGACACAACTTATTTTTTATTTTTTCTTTCATTATTCTTATTAGTTTTTCATGATTATATTTTTTATCATTAAATTTTACATCTCAAATTTTTTAAATGAAAAAAAATGAGAATAAGTTGAATTTTCATAATTTGTTCTAATTTTTTACCAAACAGAATACAAGGACACAAAAATTTGGGTCTCTGTCCTTCAGTGTCTTGTCCTATCCTGTTTTCAGTGTCTTGTCCTGTTCTGTTCTCAAAAAGAAACACAGCCTAAGAGAACCCAAAAGACAAAGTTTACAGAACCTCTGTCTCCAAAATAACCTCTAAGAGAAAGTTAATACATCATATACATAAACAGTGGAGATAATAAGTGTCTACAAATATACATAATCAAAATAAAGCTCCAAAAGCACAAAGATCTTCGCTATCAGAAGCTTTTAGCATGCCTCAGCGAGGTGCCTCACGTCCTGCATCTGAAAACCACAAAATATATATTGGGGTGAGAACTGATGAGATATTTTGGTGAAAAATAAATCTCTCCCAAAACACCCAAAACTAACCGGCAAGTGTACCGGGTCGTATCAAGTAATAAAAACTCACGGGAGTGAGGTCGATCCCACAGGGATTGAAGGATTGAGCAATTTTAGTTTAGTGGTTGATTTAGTCAAGCGAATCAAGATTTGGTTGATGGTTTTGTGACTTGCAGAATTAAATTGCATTGAAGTAAAGAGAACAAGAAATAAATTGCTGAAACTTAAAGAACAAGAAATTAAATGGCAGAAACTTAAAGTGCAAGAAATGTAAATTGCGGAATCTTAAAGTGCAAGGAATGTAAATTGCTTGCAATGTAAAGGGAATTGGGATGTGGATTTGCAGAAATTAAATCAAGGAAAAGTTAAATTGCATTAAACAGAAGAGGAAAAGGGAATTGGGATTGAACCGGATCTTGAAGCAGTAAAGTAAATGAACAGAAAAAGCAATAAATAGGGAATTGAAATGAAAAATTCAGATCTCAGGACCCAGAGACTAGAAAACCAAGTCTAGATCTCAATGCCTTCCTAGATCCAACAAGAACAATAGCAAGGAAATTATAAATTGCAAAGAAAAGAGATGAAGAACAATGAACCGGAAATGAAATTCAATTAACAGTAAAGAAAGCAGAGAGATCCAAGATTGAGATTGAAATAGAATTTCTTCAATTCTCCAATCCAAGATCCAAGACAAATGTAAAATGAAATTGAAAGCAATGAAAGCAAGAAATTAAAGTTCACTCAAGTTCAAAAGCTCTCCGAAAACTCTTATGAAAATTCTAAAAGGAAAGCTCTCCGAATAACTTGAATTCTATCCTATTTATACACTTTCCAAAATGATCTTCAAGCCTTGAGTTGGGCCTTTGTTCTTGGTGGAATTGGGTTGAAAGAGGCCTTGGTTGATTGCTCTTGAAGATTGAAGAAGAACCGAAGTGAACCAATTGAACCGGTTTTGAAGTTAGCCAAAGCTGGACTTAACGTTAGGGCCAAAGTTAGGGGTCTAACTTTGACCCCAACTTTTCATAGCAGCAAGCCACATCCTTCTGGTTTGGACGTTGGTGCCAACGTTAGGGGTCTAACTTTGACCCTAACGTTGGCAATGCTTAGTGCTAGTGGCGCCAATGTTAGCCTCCAAGTTAGGGGGCTAACGTTGGCGCAAACGTTGGCCTTCCTCCTTTGTAATTTAAGTGCCAACGTTAGCCTCCAAGTTAGGGGGCTAACGTTGGCGCAAACGTTGGTGCCCAGGGGAGAAACTCTCAAGTTCCAACGTTAGCCTCCAAGTTAGGGGGCTAACGTTGGAGCCAACGTTGGCCACTTCCTTGCAATGTCATGTGCCAACGTTAGCCTCCAAGTTAGGGGGCTAACGTTGGCTCAAACGTGGGGAGCCCAGGGAGTGATTTTCATGCCCAACGTTAGCCTCCAAGTTAGGGGGCTAACGTTGGGGCTAACTTTATGCCTCCCGGTTCAATTTCACTAATTCCATTGTCCTCTCTTCACTCCTAGCCATTCCTCTTTGCTTCAACCTTCCTCCAAGCTTTCTTCACCTATCATTGATCAACCAAACTAATCAAAGCTATGCTCAAAATCATGAGATATTCAATCTTTCATAATATGCAACAAATATAGCACAAAACCTCATGAAATGGCATGAATTCATATATGGTTGGTTCAATCAAGGGAAACATGAAAATCTACTCAATTGGCTTGCTTGTAGCTCAAGAAAGTGCATAATTCTAATGAAAACAAAAGAAAAAGACTAGCTAAAATAGGCTAGGATGACTTGTCATCAAGAACCATATGTTTTTAGCATGGTAACAGTACCCACATATCTAATATATAATGTCCTGGAAAAGCTGAAGGCAATCCCAGAACTTCCGATATATGAATTAAACTTATAAAACATAAATAATCATTTCTTTCAAACACAATTATTACATGCAAGAAAATCACAAGTAGAAAATATATACAGCAGATAAACAGGTAGCAGATGTTTTATGCAATCAGTTAGGCAAACCAAACAAGGCATAGCAAACAAACACATAGATGCATATGATGCATGTCTATCCTAAGGCTGATGAGTCTCATCTGTCGGTTATATAGCCAACTCGACAAGTCCTGGTAGCTAACCATTGGACTGTCCCTCTGTCGTGCATCCCCAAATCTCAAAGCATTATCATTCATACTCATATAACACACACCGGCGTTTATCCACAAGGGCGAGCTCATCCGGAATTTCATAGTGTCCAACCACACTTACGACATAAGGTCAGCAGAGTATCGAGTCTCAACCTGGAGCATGTAGTCGCTAGCCGCTACTTTCACCCAGGAAAACTCGTATCTCAGATATTTAGAAGTGCCACATTAACATAATCAATCAATAATCATTCATTCATAATTAGCCATAATTTCATTATAAAAAATACAGCCATCTGGCTCATAATATAAACAGCACTTCCGCCATCATCATCAGTAAACTCATATAATCATATCAGTCATGATTTATCATCAAATCATATCTTTCTTCATCAATAAGTTACATTCCTCACAACCCTCACTATACTTCATTACCCAAAATCCACCTACTAGACTTTAAATAAGAGAAAATAGAGTTTTGAAAGCTGGAGGAACGTGTTAAAAGTAAAAAAAAAAATCATAGTTTCAGAAAAACAGGGGCTCGTGCACACGAGGAACATAGCCCGTAGCGTATTGTCGCATCGCGTGCCACCTTTCACGTATGCACCATGGCAAAATTGGACCTCTCGCATATGCGGCACTGCTCACGTCGCGTGCCATGTGGTCGTATGCGCAACCAAGGGAAATTCCATGTTTGCGTACGTGACACAAACCCCGCATACGCGAGACCCCTAGGCAGTAGCCACTGGCCGCATTGCATGTGTCCTTCGCGTACGCATGCATAGCAGAAGTTCAAAAAGTTGCTATGTCCAGAATTTTCAATTTTGTACACCAAACTTTGAACGCGCATAACTTTTCCGTTTTAAACTATTTTTCCTCCGTTCTTCAAACGGCTTAAACATTTCGGACCAAATTTTTTTCTAAACAAGTTTGATAGAAATCGGAGGTTCAGAGATCAATTTATGCTTTGCCAAATTTGGTCAAAATCATGGTTTTTATAAAGCTTTACAAAACCTTCACTTTCAAAATCTACCAATTCTAAACCTTTTAAAATCAACCCAAACCTTGCCTATTCACCATCAAACATCCTTAACTCACATTTTTAACTTTCTCATTCAATCCACAACCTACTAATTCTAATCCTTCATCAATCACATTTCAATAATTCAAATTCAAACCATATACAACATTTAAAATTTCAACAATACTCAACTTTATCAAGAATTATACATTCCAATCAATATTACATACAATTTACATACCTCATCAACAAGAGCACTAAATCACAACCTCAAAAATCATTAATCACATAATCAATACACTCCATCTCAACCAATCAATTAACATTAACAATTCAATTCCTATCCTAGGGTCACTAGCCTAAGTTTTCACAATACATTACATTTTAGATACGAGAAACCGAAACCATATATTGGCCGATTCCCCGATCAACCCAGAACACCTCCAATTCATCTTTCCTCAAGCTTCCAAGGCCTCAACACCTCACTAACAGATTTTTCAGCATATAATTCCGCTTCCAAGCTTCCAAAATCTCAATCAAGCTCCAAACCACTTACATATATATTACCTAATACACATCATAGACACCCACACATACAAACTCAATAACTAATAACAAATACTCAATGAATTCACTATGGGTTGAGAAATCTTACCATACCCATGGGCCAACCGGACCAAGCCCAACAAGTCTCGCAAGTTAATTCGAACCTAAACACCGGAATCACACAAAATCTCAACACCATTACTCAATAATTTCGAAAATCAACGGCTGAGAAAAATGGTGAAAAATCATGGTTTACCTCTTAAATAATCTTGTGGGCTTTGTAGAGCTCAACACCGCAGTCGCGTGGCTGGAACCAGTGCGACGATCAGAGCTCAGAGCGAAAAGTTATCTTGTATTGAAATCAAACCAGGGGTTTGATTCTTGTTCCTCCACCCCCATTGTTTCCCCAGCGTGTTTAGCTTATGGGAAGGGGGAGAAGAGCTGAGTTCTTTTTTTTAATGAGGTTTGGGTTGGGCCTTGGGCCCAAGACGTGCCTGATTTGCCTGGTTTGGCCTGTTCGGCCCAATGATGGGCTAAATTCTTAAAAATTAGTGTCAAAATTCTTGTTTTAATTAGATCTACTTCATTAAACTATAAAATTTTATTTTTCTAATTTTCCCAAATAAATATTAATTTATCAGTTAATTATTTATTAATTAACCAGGTTTTACATTCTACCCACCTAAATAAGAATTTTGCCCACAAAATTCGAGTTCAGTTATATAAGAATAGGTGCGGGTTGTCTGTTCGTATTTTTTATTCAAGTTTCCAAGTGTGCTCCTCAATACCAGCTCGACTCCACGCAACTTCCTTTCTGCGCAGCCGTTTAACACTGGTGTTGTCAATTCTGACCGGAGTCACTTGGAGTGTCAAATATTCTTTTAACTGAAAGGATTCAGGTTCTAACACAAGGCTAGCATCAGGAGTGTACTTCCGAAGCTGCAACACATGGAATACGTTGTGCATGTTTGAAAGATGTGGTGGTAGAGCTATCTGATACGCCACCGGTCCAACCCTCTCAAGAATCTGAAACGGACCGATGTATCGAGAATTCAGTTTCTTTGTTTTAATCACTCTACCTACTCTTGTTGCTGGATTCACCTTAAGAAAAATATGATCTCCTTCCTCAAATTCCAAGGGTTTCCACCTCTGATCGACGTAACTCTTCTGACGGCTCTAAGCAGTGAGCATCCTGTTTCGGATTTATTTTTATCTGTTCAGTAGTTTCAGCTATCATTTCAGGCCCTAACAAGCCTTTCACCCCAACTTCATACCAGCATAGAGGAGATTGACACTTTCACCCATACAGAGCCTCATACAGAGCAATTCTGATGCTCGCATGATAGCTGTTATACACAAACTCCACTAGTGGCATATACCAATCCCAGCTTGCCGGCTGGTCCAAAATACAAGCGCTCAACATATCTTCTAGGGTTTGGATTGTCCTCTCAGATTGGCTATCTGTTTGAAGGTGGTAAGCTATACTTAAGCTTAACTGGGTTTCAAAAGCTCTCTGAAATTCCCCCCAGTACCTTGAAGTGAAACGGGGATCCATGTCAGATATTATGGTGGTAGGCACGCCGTGAAGTCTCACAATATCCTTTATGTATAAACGTGCTAGTTCCTCAAGGGTACAACTCATCCGAATGGATAAAAAGTGAGCCGACTTTGTCAGCCGGTCGACAATCACCCAGACAGCATCAAATCCAGCTTGAGTTCTTGGCAATCCTGACACAAAGTCCATTGCGATGCTCTCCCATTTTCATTGTGGAACTTCTAAAGGTTGCAGAGTCTCGAACTGTCTCTGGTGTTCAATTTTCACTTTCTAATAAGTTAGGCACTTAAACACATGCAACGCTATGTCGTTCTTCATCCCTGGCTACCAGAACATTGCTTTCAGATCATGGTACATCTTGGTGCTTCCCGGATGAATAGAAAATTCGTTTTTGTTTGCGTCCTTTAAGATGTCCTGTCGCAAGGTTCCCACATCCGGCACAACGATCCTACCCTTGAATCTCCACAATATATCTTTGTCCCATGATACTCTCCACTGCTTTTCTCACTCAATTGCCAGTAACACCTTTGGTAATATATTATCGTCTTGATGAGCTTTCAAGAGTTCAGATTTAAAATCACTTGAAATTTGTAACTAACTTAAGCACAGAGTCCCAGACACTTCTTGAACACCTATCTTCAGGTTCTCAAATGCTTTGAGTAACTTCTCTTCTCGAAGCATCATCCAAGCAGCACATAATGATTTTTGGCTTAAGGCATCTACCACAACATTTACTTTCCCTGGATGGTAATTCAGTTCAAAGTCATAGTCCTTCAGTAACTCCATCCACCTCTTCTGCCGCATATTAAGCTCGTTCTGATCAAAAAGATATTTCAAGCTCTTGTGATCAAAGAAAACTTGGAATTTAACCCCATAGAGGTAATGCCTCCACACCTTCAGTGCAAACATAATCGCAGCAAGTTCCAGGTTGTGTGTCTGATAATTAACTTCATGAGATTTCAACTTTCGTGAGGCATACGCCACCATATTCTGGTGTTGCATCAGCACACACCCCAGACCATTCAATGAAGCATCACAATACACCTCAAATGGTTTGTTCGGTTAAGGTAGTACGAGCACAGGAGCTTTAGTCAATTTCTGCTTTAAATCTTGAAAGCTTTCTTCACATTCAGACGTCCAGACAAACGGCGCATCTTTGCGGGTTAACTTCGTCAATGGCAATAGCCAGCTAAACCCAGAAAACTCCTTATCTCAGTTACTGAGGTCAGTCGCCCCCACTCCATTACTGCTTCCACCTTAGAAGGATCTACTGTTATCCCTTGTTTACTTACTACATGGCCAAGAAACTTCACTTTACTCTTCCAAAATTCACATTTAGATAACTTGGCGTACAATTTTCTCTCCTTCAAGATTTGGAGCACAATTCGCAAGTGATCCAAATGCTCTTCATTATCCTTGAAATAAATCAGTATCTCATCAATGAAGATGACTACAAACTTATCTAGAAACTAACGGAAAATTTGGTTCTTGTAGTCCATAAATACCATAGGAGCGTTTGTCAGCCCAAAAAATATTACGGTGTACTCGTAATGACCATAACGGGTTCAGAAAGAGGTCTTAGGGATGTCTTCATCTCTCACCCTTATCTAGTGATACCCGGATCGCAAGTCGATCTTAGAAAAAATTCTGGTTTCCTGTAACTGATCCATTAGATCATCAATCCTTGGCAGTGGATATTTATTCTTTACCATGACCTTGTTCAATTGCCTGTAGTCCACACAGAGCCGCATATTTCCGTCTTTCTTCTTCACCAATAATACCGGTACTCCCTACGGCAAAATGCTCGGACGAATGAAGTTCTTATCCATTAACTCCGCAAGCTGAGATTTAAGTTCAGTTAAATCCAAAGGAGACATTCTATATGGTGCCATCGATATTGGTCCTACTCTAGGCACCAATTCAATCGCAAACTCGATTTTTCGAGCAGGAGAAAATTTGGGAATGTCTTCTGAAAACACTTTTGGGAATTCGCTCACAACTGGAATCTGTTCTAAACTTTGCTCTTCTCCTGACACATTTGCCACCAATAGCACAACACCTTCACATTCATACCCACTTCAATTCACAACTACAGAGTTTAATTCTTTGCCACAACCGGCCCTTTCGGATGCTTCCGACATAAAATGCAACGTTCTTTCAGAATAGTTCAACAAAACATGGTTCTTAGACAACCAATCCAATCCCAAGATGAGATCAAGACCAGTCATCAGCAGACAAATTAAATCATGGACGAAATCTCGCTATTTAACTCAGAATGACACTTGTGGACATGCTAACCTAGTCACAACGACTTTAGAAGTAGCATTATACACATTTAGATCATAATCCAGCACAACTATCTTCAACTCTAACTCACTAGCCTTTTCAAATGCTATGAATGAATGAGTAGCTCTAAAATCAAACAAAGCATTCAGAGTTTTACCAGCTATTTTGCATTTACCTCGGATCAGTGTATCGGACCCCTCAACACTAGCAGCTGATGTAGTGAATACCCATGCTAGTTACTGTGCTTTCTTAGTACCTTGCCTCTGTTTCTCCGGACAGTTTGAGGCTTTATGTCCAGCCCTTCCACATGAATAACACAATCCCCAACCAGTTTTACACGGAACTCCCGGATGACTTCTACATCTAGCACAAGCTTGCTCATTTTGAGGCTGTTATCCAAATCTTCTCCCCTGATAATTGTTATTGTTAGGCCTTCTGAAATTGGTCTGGCCTTGAGTCTGCTATGTTACAAATCCTCCACGCTTGAAAGTTTGACCCCCTAGGAGCGAAGCTTCTTCCTTGGTTCTGCTGAAAAGATATCCTATGGCTCATTTTCTCTGCAGTTTCCTTTCTCACACAGTCTTCAGCAACCCTGCTCTTATTTACCAGCTCTGAGAAAGTCATGATTTCCATTGGCCCCAAAAAACTTAAGATATCGCTCTGGAGTCCTCCTTCATACTTAATAAACTTCCACTCCTCGAAGTCTCCAGGAGCACCCTGATAGATACGGAAAAACTGGTACAGTTCATCAAATTTATTCGTATATTCAGCCACTGATATTGTACCCTGCTTCAGCTGTAGTAATTCAAGTTCCTTTGCCGTCTTGACTGAATTCAGAATGTACTTTTTGTAAAATTTAACCTGGAAGGCATTGCAGGATATAGGATCATCACCCTACTACAGGAGGCGTCGTGTTCCCTGCCACCATTACAGCACTTCCCCCATAAGCTAATAAGTGGCAAACTCTATGCACTGATCATCAGGCACCAGTTGTGCTTGTAGTGCTCGCTCCATTGCTTGAAACCAGTTATCGGTTTCAGTCGGATTGGTGGTTCTCCTGAAAACTGGTAGGTTAACCTTCAGAAATGCTGACAGTGTCATCGGCCTATTTTCATTATTCCCCCATTACCATTATTCATTTGCTGTCCAAGCACCTCAGCAATGGCCTGCATAGCAGTAACCATATTCTCCAACACAGCCATAAAGTTCACTGGGTTATTCGTATCGGTTTTTGGTTCCTCATTACTAGCTCGTCCTCTCCCACGACCTCGACCGTATCCACAAGGCGCCATCTGGTTCCTATACACACCAAACAATCGATATCAAGGTGATCAGTCTCAATATTGTAAGTCTAGTGCTTCAAAGTCCCAAATGCATGCTCATGACGTTTATGCCACATATATCAATTAGATATCCTAATAGCACATTAACACAAACACACACACACACACACACACACACACACACACACACACACACACACACACACACACACACACACACACACACAGAGTATGGAAGAAGCATAGTCATTCCGTCCTTCAAGCTCTACAGGAACGAATTGCTCTGATACCATAATGTACCACCGTACCACACAGAATCTTATTCTTAAGTCATAAGACATAGGTGGTGAGGTATTACGACCTCTAAAAGCAAAATTATATATATAATATATTGAAAAAGTTTTATATCTAGGAGCCTTTGAAGAAAATGGTGAAGCAAAAATCGTAAAACTGAAAAGCGCAACACTCACATCAAGGCTAGCAATATATGAAGCGAGATAAGAGTAAGCTAACATGGATATATACAAAAGAGTTCCAAAATACAGATAAAAAAGCTCAAGACTTAGCTTGCGAAGATAAACCTTTCAGAACACATAAGTATATATACATATATATATAAGAGAACCCAAAAGAACCCAAAAGACAAAGTTTACAGAACCAGTGTCTCCAAAATAACCTCTAAGAGAAAGTTAATACATCATATACATAAATAGTGGAGATAATAAGTGTCTACACATGTACATAATCAAAATAAATCCCCCACAAACACAAAGATCTTCGCTACCAGAAGCTTCCAGCATGCCTCAGCGAGGTGCCTCACGTCCTGCATCTGAAAACCACAAAATATGTATGGGGTGAGAACCAGAGGTTCTCAGCATGGTAACAGTGCCCACATATCTAACATATAATGTCTTGGGAAAGCCGAAAAAAATCCCAGAACTTCTGATATATGAATTAAACTTATAAAACATAACTAAACCAAAAGTAAATCAGGCTACTAACTAAGGATCTTCATACTATCTAATACTCCCCTTTCCAATTCCTCTTAACCTTCCAACAGCCACTAGAATCATTCCTTTCAAACACAATTATTAGACGAAAGGAAATCACAAGTAGAAACCATATACAGCATATAAACAAGTAGTAAATAGTTTATGCAATCAGTTAGGCAATCCAAACAAGGCATACCAAACAAACACATAGATGCATATGATGCATGTTTGTCTTAAGGCTGATGAGTCTTATCTGTCGGTTATATAGCCAACTTGACAAGTCCTGGTAGCTAACATTGGATTGTACCTCTGTTGTGTATCTCCAAATCTTAAATCATAATCATTCATACTCATATAACACACACCGGTGTTTATCCATGGGGGCTGTAAGAACCGTAACTAATCAACCGGTTAATTAAGTAATTAATATTGCCCAAATTAGGCTTCAAACAATTAGAGTGAGAATTTGAGGATTTAAAGGTGATTTTCAGACTCAGTGGGTCTTTCTAAGTCAGAAAATGTGCTTTCTGCAAAAAACTGCAAAAAATAGCGAACCGACAATTGAACCGGTTGAACCGGTTCAAGTCTGCCTGGTACCACATGAAAAAAAGTGAAAACCGGCGAAAACCTTAGAAAAATGTTAGGAATAGAAAATCAGGCATTAATTTTAAAGGTTTGGCCCGAAGTTGGGCCAAACGGGCTAAAAATGCTAACGAGTTTGACCAGGCCCAAGTTGGGCCCAAGCCCAACATATAAAAGGCTCATTAAATGAATCAAACCAGCCACAACACTAAACAAACACACTCATACATGCTGAAAAGAGAAGAGAGAAACTCTTTTGGTTACTATTCATCATCTTCTTCCAAAGCTCATATCTTGAGCTAGAGAGCTCCGATCGCCGCACTGTTTGCGGCCACGCGTTCCTTGTGAAGAGCTCTACAAAACCCACCCGAAAAACCCTCAAGGTAATCATAAAATCTTCTCAGTTTCTCTCCTCAAAATTTCGGGTACTTAGGGTTTGTGCCTAAATGAGTTTTTGTGATTCTTGGTGTATAGGTTTGCTCTAATCCTTGCTTGGCCTTGGATTCTTGCTAGTAAATCTGTGGGAGAAGGTAAGAGCCACTTAACCCTTGTGAATTTATGTTTAATTAGAACCCTAGGTTGATTTGAGGTGATTTATATGTATATAGTTTGATTATTGTGGCTTTGGGAGCTCTTGGAACTTAATTGTGCTTATTAGAGTGGAAGTGAAAGCTTGGAAATTGGTTAAAAGCTATTTGGTGATCAATTTGAGTTTTGGTACATAAAGGAGAATCGGCCACGGTATGGTTTCGGTTTCCTCTATGTAGTATATAATATTCATGAACACATAGGCTAGTGACCAATAAGATAGGTTGAACTAAAATGATGGTTAGTGTGCTAAATGTTGATGAATTGATGAATGTTGGGTTGATTGTGATGAATTTTAATGATATGATGATGTTGTATGATTGTATGGATTGGAAGTTGGTTCCTTATGATAATTGTAGTGTTATGATTTATGAAATGGTGGGTTTGATGGTGATGTTGATCATAAATGTTATATAGTTGATGTTGGAATTGAGAATAATGAAATGAGAAGAAGAATGTGGTAAAGTTGGTGTATTATGGTATAACTAGTACATTTTGATGAAAAGTGGTGTTTTGAATGGTTTGATGTGATTTGGAATGTGTATGGTAAGAAAGTGTGTAAATTGTGAAGTTAGGAAAAATTGGATTTTTGATGAATTTTGTACGATCATAACTTTTGCCTCGGTTTTCAAAATTAATTGAAAATTATTTATAATTAAAGATCTTTGAAAATCCTTTAAATCGATATAAAGTTTGTGAAAATTAGAATTTTGTAGAGGAAGTTATGATCCTTCAAAGTTGGTGTTAGAAATTTGAAATTTTGCAAAGTTGCAGGATTTCAAGATTTGCTGATATGTGCGGGCGCACACACTCGTGTGGACGCACACGCTGCAAAAATTTTGATATGTGCGGACGTACACATCTGTGCGCACGCACAGGCAGGAAAGTGCGTTCTGGTTGCGGCGCTAGCACAGCTTGTGCGCGCACATATCTAAGGAAAAATTTCAACCTGTGCGGACGCACAGGCTTGTGCGAACACACAAGTTAGGGAGGCTGGTCTGTTGGGGGTGCTAGAACAGGTTGTGCGAGCACATAGATCCTTGTAAAAATTGACACCTGTGCGTACGCACACCCCTGTGCATACGCACGCGTTTTAAAACTCTCAGGAGTGTGCGCACGTACAGACCCTTGTGTGGCTGCACACGTCTTGTTTCTCAAAATTTTATTTGTTTTCAACTATTCTACCTTCCCAACACAATTGCAAGCTTCTTTAACACCATTTTAAGACTTTTGGGCCTAGTTTGAGTATTAGAACATGTGATATAACTTAAGAGTCGTAGTACATGGTTGTATGATAAATTAGAAAACGGAGGCCTAGGTTTCTGGCGTGCTGAGAACGGTTTGACGTTAGGTGAAGGATGATTGATATATGATATGAGGAATGATGAATTGTTGATAATTGGAAATTGAGTTATGAATGGACAGTGGCTGAGATGAGTCGAGGACTCGGATTGAGACGATGGATCCATGTATACTGAAAATGTTTTCTGAAAACCACTAAAATATTATTTTTACTGAGAATATGAGACGCTATGCGCTCGGCAGGGACAGCGGTTGGATCCCGCCTGTCGAGGTAGCGGCGTCGGCGTAAGGGTAGTGGTTCGTCCCGCTTGCGTTGAGATGTGAGGTCTGTGACAAGAGTTTCCCGCTCACATCCCTTCGGACCTATAGGCGAGCAGGCGCCGGTACGTGGACAGTGATCCGAGCACTATATCTCGGGGGTTCCCATATGAGAAATCCGAAGGGCGACGTCTCCATGGAGATGTGTCGGGTTGACAGTTGAATCGACAATGTGATATCACAGCCAGTAGGGCAGGCATTCATCATATGTATTCCTATCTGTTTGTTTTCTTTGCCGACTTGAAATTGTATGCCTAATTGAATAACATGCCTATTTTCCTACTTGATCTACTTGCCTCGTATTCTTTTACTTGTGGATTACTTGCATTGTTATTAATTGTGCTTTCTACTGGGATTGAGGAGGTACGGAAGGTGGTGGCGATGGGATCGCATGGAGGATAGGTTGGTGAAGGCTGTAGGACAGCGGTGTTTGATTAGAATAGTTTTCCCTTAAGATAGAGTACCCTGTTTAATTGTGATAAGGTTTATATTATGCTTATTTGTTTTAGAATGCTTTAAGCTTGAATCTTGTGATGGATATTGAGCTTAGGATTGCCTTTGGCGTCCCGGGGTCTTATATCCTACATCACTGGGCACTGTTACCATACTGAGAACCTCCGGTTCTCATACCATATCTTTGTTGTGTTTTTCAGATGCAAGTCGCAACCCACCTCGGTGAGTTGCTGTGGATGGTGTCAAGAGCGGAGGATCTTGGTTTCTTTTGGAGTCTTTTTGGTTTATTTTGTTTTTATGTCTCTTACTTTTATATTTTGTTTAGCTTAGAGGCTTGTATATGAGAGAACAACTTGTATAAGCTGTTTTTAAACTGTCAGGTTTCTATATGGTCTGTATATGGCTAGCCGGCTTAAACTCCGCGAGTCGAGGCTAGTTTCTTATGATATTATACTATGATACTATTCCCTCATTTATATATTACTTCTGTTTCTTATGTTGTAAGATAGTATGCTTTGCGCTTTGAAATCCTGTTTTTGAGCTATATCTTTCATCGGGCTTCTAGATAATATTATTTCTTATATATATTATACGTATGAGCTTTAGAACTATAGTAATCTCTGGTTAACCTTTGCTTTACGATGCGAGGTAAAGCTTAGACTAATTAGGGTGTTACATTTAGTGGTATCAGAGCGGTTCATCCTCGTGAGCCTGAGGGATGGACCGATTGTGCTTCATTGCATACTCTGTGTGTCTTTTCTTTGATGCTATTAGGTTATCTACTTGATATATGCATAGCATGCTTGTTTGTGAGTGCCTGTTTGGGATAATTGAAGCACTTGGCTTTTGATATTGAGACTGATCACCTTGATATCGATTGTTTGGTGTAGACAGGAACCCTACATGGCTACTCGCAGGCGAGGTCGAACACGTACGCGAGAAAGTATGAATGAGAAACCAGCTGACAATCACGCCGAATTCATGGAGGCAATGGCGAATCTCGCTAATACCATGGAAGCTAATGATGCTGTAACTCTGCAAGCTGTGCAGAGATTGGGCCAACTGGCCGGCAACGGAAATGGCAAGGGGAATGGCGAAGGGAATGCTAATGATAATGCTGAGGGTAATGGCGATAACACGGGAGGAGTTCCGATGACCTTGGCGACGTTTCTCAAGGTTCATCCACCAACTTTTCTAGGGTCCACAAATCCTACTGAAGCGGATCATTGGTTCCATGCTATGGAGCGTGCTTTACAGGTGCAACATGTTCCTCTCAATCAATATGTGGAATTTTCCGCTTATCAGCAAGCGGGAGAGGCCCAGCCTTGGTGGCAAGCTGAGTGTCATTTGCTACAGCTTCAGAACACCGACATTCCATGGGAGGTGTTCCAAACGGCTTTCTATAAGAAATACTTCCCTGAGTCTGCAAGGGAAGCGAAGGAGATGGAGCTAATGCAGCTGAAGCAAGGATCCATGTCTTTGGCTGAGTACACCAACAAGTTCGAAGAGCTTTGTAGGTTTTCTCGGGTGTGTCAGGGTGACCCGGAGACTTACGAGAGCTGGAGATGCGTTAAGTACCAGAGGGGTTTGAAGGACAACATTATGAGTGCTGTGGCTCCTATGGGGATCCGCATCTTCTCCGACTTGGTGAATAAGGCTAGAGTAGTGGAGGAGTATGCCAAGACCGTGGCAGCATCTAAGGACACTCATGAAGGGAGCTCTAGTCATGGGTGTGGCAAGTATTTTCATCCGAGAGGACAAAGCTTCACAAGAGGAGGATATGCACCTCAAGGCCAAGGGGGCTTCAGAAAGAACAATCAGAATCAGTTTCAGTATGCTAGGGGAAGAGGAAATCAGAGTAAGAGTTCTCCGGATTTAGCTTGTAATTGTTGTGGACGTTTTCACCCTTATGACTCATGCAAGATTGGTTTAGGTGGTTGCTTCAAGTGTGGGTTGCCTGGCCACATTGCGAAGGATTGTCCTCGTTGGAGGAATCAGAATACGGGCCAGAGTCAACATCAAGGTCGAGTCTTTGCTGTGAATGCTAAGGATGCTTCTAAGGCAGATCCGTTGATGAGAGGTATATGTCTAATTAGTGATAAATCCTTAGTTGCATTATATGATACTGGATCTTCGCATTCGTTTATTTCGTTTGCTAAAGTTGAGGAATTAGGCTTGAAAGTGTCAGAATTACCTTTTGATCTGCATGTACATACTCCGCATCAAACAGTTATGACTAGATCAGGTTGTAGACAAGTAGGTTTCAAGCTTGAGAGTAGAGATTTTGTGCATGATTTGATCTTTTTACCAATGGTGGGGTTGAAAATGATTTTGGGGTTTGATTGGTTGTCGAAGAACTGGGTTTTGTTGGATTGTTTTGAACGGACAATTCGGTTTATGCCGGAAGGAGAAAATGGAGCAGTGGTAGCTACGGGGTATTACCTGAACTCTGTAATGGTGTATTGTAGTGGGAAGGAGTGTCAGGGTTATATTCTATTTGCTGCTAATGCGTTGGGTGATGCCCAGAATTTAGATCAGATACCGGTGGTTAAAGATTTTCCAGAAGTGTTCCCAGAAGATATCCCTGAGTTTCCACCTCAGAGGAAAATTGAATTTGTGATCGAATTGGTGCTGGGAGCCAGACCAGTGTCGATTGCGCCGTATAGAATGACTCTGATAGAGCTGGCAAAGTTAAAAACTCAGTTGAAAGAGCTTCTAAACAAGAAGTTTATTCGACTGAGTGTATACCCGTAGGGAGCGTCAGTTTTATTGGTGAAAAAGAAAGATAGAGAAATACGTTTGTGCGTGGATTACCGACAGTTGGAGGTTCAAACTATTATTTCATTCTTTCGTGTGTGTGTGTGTGATATATTCTTACTCTTTTATTTCATTCTTACTCTTTTGTGACATATTTCATTCTTACTATATTTACGGATAATGGTGCGGTGTAGGGAGTCCTTTGCTAGGAGTCCAGGACCAAGTTGGGAGAAGCCTATCAGAGAGATATTTGGGTCCACAATCGGAAAAGGGATTCCATACCCACACATAACGGTTGCCCTTGACTCTGGGCCCACCATTAATACCAGTCTTGATGCTATATCTGTAGACTCCAATATTCCACAACTCAATGCTCTTCCACAATACATCTTGAAAAACTGAAACCATCTTTAACAAAATAACAAGGCATTAATTAATAAATAATATTATTATTTTTATAAATTAAATTTTTATAAATTAAAAATACAAATAATAATTTTAATAATATTGTATCAAAATAAAAGTACATAAATAAATAAGTCAAAGTGACGTATAAAAGAATGGAAAGAGGATTCATTTGATCTTGAAGTTACGTATTAAAACGATTCATTTTTTCTTATCTTATTTAACTATAGTATTATTAATCCAAGACAATTATGTTGGAGCCTTGGAGGTGAAATATCTTTATCACCGTAGAAAATGATATTTTGATTACATGAAAAGAAATGCCAATAAAAGTTCGAACATCAAATAGAATATTGTTTTCCTTATCCTTTTCCTTTTTTTGGTTAAAAAATTAATGGTTTCTTACTTTATTTTATGTGAAATCGTGGTTAGTTTATTCCTGAGTAAAGTAATGAATTAGGAAGGATGCGTAGGAAAGGTTCTTGAAGATATAAATGCCAGGTGTGGGCCTCGTTCAGTTGATCCACTCAACAATCCCAAACCATGCAATTTGGAGCAACGCGGAATAAACACAGATAATGATTTTTCATAGCTATCATCAAGACGTGATGTGTTATACTTCTATTAGATCCAACCGTTTCGTATCTTTCATTTTCTAAAGTATTTGGTAATGTTACTTTAACACTAAAAAATTTTGTATATGATTTTAAAAAATGGATTATCAAAAATGAGTTAATTTTTTTTTGTACAAAATTAACTATTATACATGAATTTATGTACAAAATTTTATCTACATACAAAAAAAATTCTCTAAAAATGATATACTTTTTTTTGTTTATCAACAATTATAATAATATTAGATAAACGAGTCATATATTTAATGCCACTCAAATTTTTAAATACGATAACTATCGCTTCAAAATAGCAGTATCTTTTTTTGATAAACTATAGATTCGGCCTGTTTTTTATTCTATTTTTTAAGGACGTGAACATATGAAGTCTCATTTCTGTAACATACTAATTGGTATGATACCGCCAAACCATTTTTTATTAACAAAATGACATTAAGCTCTTGTTGCAGTCCGTGCTATTAAATTTGTAGCTTTATTTTTTGTGCCAACATTAAAAATTGTTTCTCCTTACTTGCTGCATCAAAAACCAAATCACATGCTTATGATAAAAAGCAAACAGTTCTTATAAGATTTAGAATATGAATACTCTTACGTTTTGCGGATATATAAGACGTCCTTTTAGGTTTTCATTTTCTAGTACAAAGGTCAAAATGAACTCTCGCTTTCATTATCTCTTCCAACGTTATGTTCTAGTATCTTTTTGTCATTGATCTCCACTAAAAAAAGAAATAGGATATCCTAAAATAAGAAAAAAATTGTTCCGATGGAATTTTCTCTTTTATCGAAGATTATCTCTTGATACATGGTCAGGCATTCAATTTTTTTTGTTACTTTTTTTATTCTCTTTCAAAAATATAATCCAATGTCTTTATTTAAATTTAAGAAATCTAAATTCGAAAAAATAGACTTTTAGCAATTATCAAATCTTAAAAAATAATTTCTGCAACATATCATATAAATTCCCGAAATTAAAAAATAAAATCTCTATGGTAAAACAGGATATTTTTTATTTTTTTCTTGAGTAAATTCTGTTTTTTTTTTCCAAAGCAATCTTAATAAATTGTCTTTACTTTTAAGGCTCTGTTATCCTATTGAATCCGATACCAATTGGTATCATTCCCCCAAAAACAACATTTTCTTTTAAACCTTTCAACCAATCGATAAGATTTTGGAGAGCAGTTTTTGCTAAAACTCTAATAGTTTCCTGAAAACTTGCTATGGATATGAAACTTTGGGTATACAAAGATATTTTTGTTATTCCCAATAATAGAGCTCCGTAACAAATTACTTCTTCTAAGGGACATCATGCTCATTTAGCTCGAAATAATTCAATTAGCTCGCTGGGTGAAAAAATATTAGACATTCCATCTTTTAAAGCCAATACTTTTGATGTTATTTGGCGTACAATAATCTCAATATGTCTATTTTGTATATGCAATCCTTGGGATTAATAAATCCTTTGAATTTTATTAACAAAAAAAATTCAACTTTAGACAATAGTTAGCTCAATACAAATAAAGAATCCCCAAAGATTGTCGAGAATTTTGGTTATATGTTCGTTCCAAGTGTCAATCCTTTTTTCTAGGTTAATTGATATTGAATCAATTGAACGAATTTCTAATCCCGATTCCACTCTTGGAAGACCTTGGGTTATATCACCTGATCACAATTTTTCATATATAAATATTATTAATATATCTTAAAAAATTTTTTTTTCCAAAATGTCCATTAACTGTTACTCTTGGAGTCACTAAATATATAGGTACTAGCTAATTCATTTTAACAATAAAAACTTGTCCCGATTTTAATTTTAATTCTAGTCCATTTTTTATTTGAAATTGACATATATTTTCATAAATAAATTGCCCAAGTTAATTATTGTAATTATTTTTTATAATATTTATAATCATAATTATGATGGAGAAAATTCCAATTCAAAAGAATGTGTTTAATTTTATGTTGCTATATGGATTGGACTTATAAATTATTTGAATTTCGTCCATTAAAAAAAATTTTAATGTTTGGAATTTTTTTTAACTGGTCAAGTTTCTATTTTTTATTCACTCCTGAATAAAAATTTGAAACTTAAAGTGCTATTCCTACGGGTCCTAATGAATTTTTATTTGGAATTTGAAGATTTTTTTATTATTTTTTATTCTCTTTTTTATTTTTAGCTCGTAGTATTTTAAATTGTTAAAAGGTTCTATTTCAAAACAATCATATAATAACAAAATTATCAAATATTAGCATTCTGTATTTCTGTCTAACAACACATGAATCGTTTCATGATTTTGGATATGTAATTGTTGAGTTTTTTCCTAGAAAGAAATAAGAAAAAATGGATTAACATTGCTTCGATTTGACTCATTACCCGAGATTCATTCTGAACCGGATGGATTATTTCTTTTTTTGATATAGGAAATCTGTGATTTCTTCAGATCAATTCTTAAAAAATATCCAATCAAACCATTTATATTTACTTCAACAAAAAAAGGATGAGATTCTTCTATTGAAGAGCTTTTTTATTTCGATCTCGATCCCAATTTAATACTAAACAAGTTCGAACTAATTGAATGCTTGTGTCAGAAAATTTACGAATTGATTTTTCATTTCCATAAAGAATATAATTGAGAGCTTTAAACTCCAAATTATCCTTTTTTCGGAATAGATCATGTGAAAAAAATTTATTAAATTGATACTATTTGTATTTTTGTATAGAATTATATGTCAAACCAAAACAAAATACTTTTTTTATATAATTGTGATCCATTGGACAGAGATCTAATTTCATTTTTTTTATTCCTTTGAATTTTTTTTAACCTTTCGATTTGTATCAAAATATCATTATGTAGGTATACCTTATCCATTTCGCCAGAAAAATGGATATCCCCATAAAATATTTGTAATTCAATCTTTTTCTTCTTCTCCATTCGCACCAATTCGTCTACTCAACTTCTTATATTAAAAGTGATTGTTGCATTTGTTTCAATAATACTGTTGCTTCTTACTATTATGAAAAAAAGTTCGGATAAAAGATGCACTTCTTTAGGAATGAAAACAAAATCGATGTGCCTTGATTTGGTATTTTGGTTTACACTATTTGACTCCTTCATATTCAATAAATCTTCTTTTTTAAAAAGAGAGGGGTTCCAATAGTCTTAAATTTAGAAATTTCTGAATTTTATGTTCTATATAAAAGATCTTCAAAATGAACAAGAATACTATTTCTACGAAAAATACCATTCACAGGTATTTCAATCGAGATATCAAAAGAATATGTTAATTGTTTGTCAGGATCTTCAATCGAAAGGAATGGAAATGACATGATGAATCTATTTTGTCGCCCTTTTTCCAATAAATTTAAAGTTATCGAAGAAATAATAGGATGTCTAAAATGAGAATTATACATAATTGAATTTAGGCTTGATTTAGCGTAAGATTTTGAACTAAACAATTTATGTCTCACTAGATTTAGGTTATTTTCGACAAAATCATTATTTAAAAGAGACTTAGGAATTGCTTGTTCTCCAAGAAAACGAGAATGGGTGTGCATTTGATCTTGATACTTGAAGAGTGAAAAAGATAAGTCACTCCACTTACACGACTTTCTCGATAAGATCCATAAATGACTTGTCTTTGGTAAGATATGTGTGTTACCCCCGTTAAATTTAGATGCATGATATACATTAGTTTTCCAATACATTTCTCTTCGTGAGTAGAATAATATATTTTTGAACTTTTTTCTTCAAATTTAAAGTGTATGTTCTCGTGCGAATCTCGGCAATCACTTGCTCTGATTCTACGTAATGATTATTTTTAAACGAATAAAAAGCTTTTCGGTAAAATTCTAACATTATGTAGAATGTCATTACTTTTAGTAGTTACATATAAGTCTATATAAGATAAAAAAGCAGGATGACTGTGACGTGTACGCGTGGGATAAACCAAATTTTGATTGAATCTTATTTTTTCATTAGATGGAGCTCGCACGTGATCTGCAGTACCTCCTGTGAATACTCCACCTGTATGAAAAGTTCTTAATGTTAGTTAAGTACCAGGTTCTCCAATCGGTTGGCCCGCAATAATATCTATAGCTTCGCCTAATTTCACCAAGTTTTCATGAGTAGGACTCTGCCCATAACACAATCGACATATCCAAAATGTATTCCTACAAGTAAAAGGAGTTCAAATAGATATTGATTGTGTTTGAAAATTTATTAAACGATTGATTAGTCTAATCCCAATATCTTGATTTCAAATGGCAATACATCGCAAACCTATATATATTATTTGCTAATACACAACCAATTAATGTTTGTATCAAAATTCTTGCTGGCATTATTTTATTCTGGATATTTATATAAATTCCTCGAATAGTACTACAATCCACCCATCATACAACAATGTGCTGAACTACTTCAACAAGTCTGCGAGTAAGATATCCAGTATCTGATGTTTGTACAACGGTATCCACAACCCCTTTACGGGATTCGTAACAAAAAATTATATATTCTGTTAAAGAGAGCTCCTCGCGCAAGTTGCTTCGAATGGGTAAATCAATCGTTTCTCTTTGTGGATCTGACATTAATTCTCTCATACCCATTAATTGGTGTACTTGAGATGCATTTTCTCTAACGCCTGAGAAAGACATTATATAAACTGGATTTAGGGGTCGGTCATCCTAAATTGGGACTCATTTTTTGTCGTAAATGTTCACTTATAGCATACCATATCTCAATGGATTGGCGTAATTTTTCTACTGCATGTACATTTTCATAATGATGGTGTTTTTCCAAAATAAAACATTTCATGATCTTAAACAAGCTAACCCTTAGACGATATGGTTAAAAGATCGTCGACCCTAAGGAAATGGATGTAATAGTAGCTTGTCGAAATCCCAAAGTTTTTACTTGATCCAGCATATGTGATGTATATGTCATTCTAAAGTGATATATTAATCTATTAATAAGTCGCTTGATGGCAATTCCACCGATTACTTTATTGTGAAAGACCATATCAACCCGTTCTCCCATAAGTACCTCCATATTCTACTCAGTGAGATTAAGTTCAACAATCAGTTTTAGTTAATAGTTTGAAAATTTTCCTTCTTTGCTTATGTTAATTCATGTAAATGTTTTTTCCAAAAACTAAGATGCTACTCGATCCTAATTGATCCTTGAATTCAGATCCACATCAGAAATTGACTTAATTGGATACTATATAAATGGGCTCGACAAAAACCTTGTATAGCTTCTTCGATTTCTTGATAAAAAGAAATACGACCAACCGTAGTTCGGATGTATATACAACAAAAAATTTTTTATACTTTTTACTATTATATAATGACCACAAATATCATGATAGATACCTAACAGTTCATAATGAACTTCAATAGGAGCTTCTCTTGAGGAAATAACATGATGATCTAACCGCCAGCGGAACCACAAAGGACTATCGAATTTTTTTTTGTCCATAAGCTCCAATTGCATAATAGAAATTACAAAAAAAGGGTTCCTTTTTTCCGTTATTATTATTTTTTGAATTACTGCGATTACACAGACTATACCTGTTTGCACTAATACCTCGACGATTCCGGCTCGTTAATATATAAAGCCGAATAAGCATATCTTGAGTCGGTACGAAAAAATAAGATCTTTCATCGACAGAGACCAATAGGTTTATATGAGAAAACATAAGTAAATGAGTTTCTGTTTGGGCTTCCAAAGATAAAGGCACATGAACAGTCATTTGGTCTCCATCAAAGTCTGCATTGAATTCCTTACAAACTAATGGGTGTAAACAAATAGCACGCCCTTCCACTAACAAATGGAAGGTTCAAAAAGCCTAATGAAATCTTTAGTTGGTGTGAGATCATCTTCAATAATAAAACTTGTCTCTTGCTTAACTTCTCTTGACTCTTTAACCACTTCTTCCAGTTCTTTCATCTCTACTTCCTCTTCTTGCTGCAATTCATGCTTCAACTCCTCTTTTTTCCCTTGAGTTTCTAAGCTCTCCTCTTCACTATGCTCTTCAGTTAATTCTCTACATTCGTCAATGGGAGTGTCTTAATTACATGATTGCAGTAGGACTAAGCAGTTCACCGCTTCGGCTAAGGTAGCCACAAATTTTTCTTGCATCTTTTGGAATTTTTCTTGCTCTTGAAGAAAAGCTCAAAGCTCTTGTTATTCTTGAATCAAGAGTTGGAGAATTTGGTATTGAAGTAAAAAGGAGGATTCGTTGTTTGGGAGAAAAGTTTCATAATTGGAAGGTGGTTCATATTGGTGAGAATATTGAGGTGGTGGTTCTAAGTGTGGTTTATATGGCTGTTCTTGAGGCGCATATGGTCAGTGATATGGTGGATATGAGTTAGGATCATACGGCAGTGGTTGGTGGTAAGATGTGGTTTACGAGTATGGTTGAGAGTAATATTGAGGAGGTGGTTCATGTGTGTATGGTGGTTGAGGTTGAAAACCATATGAAGACTCACTATAACTATTGGATTGGTGTACATCATGGGGTGGATTGCCATCGTTGTACAACGGAGGAAGTTGATATGGATATCATGAAGATCGTCCACAAGAATGCGGCTCCTCCCTCGATTGATTTTCAGTCCCATAGTGCAAACCATCATTGAAATTTTCATTTCTTGCAACATAGTTACAACCAAACTCGAAACCAAATTAGATGAGAATTCATAGTGAAAAGAGAAAATAAAAACAAAAGCCACTAAGAAACAAAGAAAACAAACTCCTAAACAAAAACAAGCAAACAAACAAAAGCAAACTATTTACAATATCAACATAGAAACAATAATCAATAACAAACACACATTGTGAATCTCCGGCAATGGCACCACGAGGATTAAAGGATTAAGAAATCAATAGTTAATTGATTTTTCTAGTTAGACAATCATAATTAGATGATAAGCAATCAAGAAATATAAATGACATGAAATTGAAAGAAAGCAATAAAGTGACTGGAAAGTAAATGACAAGAATATAAAGTGCAAGAAAGTAAAGTGATGGAAATGTAAAGTACAGGAATTGTAAAGTACTAAGAATTAAAGATAGAAAACATTAGGATTGGAGATGTTGATTTCTCCTGAATCAATGATTCTCAACTTCTTTTGTTGTTCATGCAATGTTAGATCTTTGGCAGATCATAAGTAATTGAGCTCCAATTCCTTGGTTACTCAATTTCTCTAGTCATGATCAAATGCCAATTCCTTGATCCAATGCTCATGAAAAGAGGTGAAGCTTAATTTCTATTTCCATACCACAACTCCTAAGATCACAATTTCAGAGAGATTACATGTGACAATATCAACTCTAAATCAAAATCAAATTTATTGTGAGAAGAGAGTTCCAAACTGAATTACTATGATTCCTTTTTCAAGGTTCACATAGAATTCTAATAGATCCAATTCCTCTCTGATTGAATTGGATCTTTGAAGAACGGAAACTTTCTCTTAGATAAATAAAGATGGAATCAAGAAGAGAAGAAAATAAACATCAATTCATTAAAAATGCAAACAGAACTCCTCTCCCAAATGTAGAGAATTAGAAGCTCATAACTAAATATTTACAAGAATGGGTATGGAAGAAAGTGGAAGAGAAGAAGAGTGCGAAGTGTGTGAAGAGAGGAGTCCAAAGACCCCCTCCAGGATGGCGTCTAACATACCACTAAATGATGAAACTAAGGCATATTTATAAGCTATCCTAAATTAAAAATTCAAATGAAATTGAAAACAAATTACAATCAAATGAAAATTAACTACTTCTAGATGCTTCTTGTGGCCTTGATTTGTTGACAATTGTGGGCTTGCTTGCATGAATTTTGAGTGGACCTTGAAGCAATAATTGAACCAAATTGAGGGGTTCCAGATGGCTTTGGCGTTATTGCCACTAACGCCCCCTATTGCTGGCGTTGCCAATGCCCAGCTGGCATTGGTTGAATCGGGCGCTCTTGATTATGGGCGTTGATTGCACTTGTCATGCGTACTCGTGGGTCATGTGTACGCGTGACCACTATACCAGGCATCATTTCAAAGGGGGCTCCAGTTATATGGCAATGCCAGAAACAGTCTTCCAAGGGAAAAATTCCTCTTCACACGTACGCGTGGCCTTCTTCGTATGCATTATCTTGAGGGGCGCCAGTAATAACCTGGCGTTATCAACGCCAAGGTTCTCCTTCTAGTAGCAAAATTTCCTCCTCACGCATACGCGTCACCCACGCGTATGCGTGGCCTTCATCGCAGGCGTTATTTCAAACCAACGCCAGTTCATCCTGGCGTTGCCAATGCCAGGGTCTTCCTCCCAGGGATGCTCTTGGCGTTGTTGCACAATAAAACTGGTGTAAGATGGCGTTGCCAACGCCACGTTGCTTCCATAGTTGGCATTCTTTGAAGTAACGCAGTGTAAGTGGGCGTTGCCAATGCCCAAGTTGGCCTGCTCTAGGGCTCTACTTCCCCTGTCTCTACTTCACCTTGCCTCATGGTTCATTGCTTCATTACTCAATCCATGCTTGCCTGCATGCTTCATGGGACACGCTTTTGAAAGCGTGGTAACGTGGCGGAAATTGGCGAGTTAAGAAATCATTATAAGAGATGCGTTGCAAGTATAGTTCTCAACCAACCAAAATTCCGCTAATCAATTTAGAAGGGGTTGTCACAAAATTAGAATTAAAATACTGGGAGTATGAATCCCAGGTCGTCTCCCAACGATTTGCAGAAAGGTGTGCTATTTTATTAATCAGATGTTTTGTAAAATGGTTTGAGTTGATAAACAGGAATTTAAATCAGAGAAATTATGTAATTTAAATAAAAACCTTGATCGGGAGTAGATTAGTTGGAAGCCCTATCCTTGATGGAGTTCTCTCAAGTTCAATTGATAATTGAAGGTTGTCTGCTCAGTTATCCTTTACCGGATAAAGGAAAGTCAAGCAAGTTGGAAGTCAATTTCTATTCACAAGTTCTAATCATCTCCCTTGGGAAGGACCAGTGTCAGTGATTAAAGGGCGACCCAACGCTAATCCCAATTATAATTTTACTCTTGAGCATCCAACTCAAGGTCCTCCTTTCAATCAACTCCCAATCAAGTTATGGAACTACTCGCTCATTATGATTGTGAAATTCATGAAATAAGAAGGGAAAATAAAGAAAGACATGATAAATAATAATAAAAAAGATCAATAAAAATAGAAATAGTTCTTGAATTAATAAATTCTAAAAATAGTTCAATAGTAACTCTGAATAAAACAAGGATATGAAAGAGTAAGTGACAAGTAAGGAAACAAACTAGAATGATGAAGTCTTGATGGAGGTAATAACTCTTCTCAATATCCCAATTCGAAAAGTAATAAAATTAAAATCCTAAGAACTATGAATGTGTAGAGAGAAAACCTAGAGGAGGAGTAAAATCAGATCTAAAACTAAAATTATGCCGAATGAATGTGTGTCTTTGGTCTCTGCATGTTCCCTGGCTCTAATATGCTTTTCTGGGCCAAAAACTGGGTCAAAACAGGGCCCAAAATTGCCCCCAGCGAATTCTGCAGAAATTACAGATCGCGCACGTCACGCGATCGCGTCATCCACGCGTTCGCTTCATCCAGCGTCTTGCCTTGCCACGCGTGCGCGTCGTCCACGCCTTCGCGTCACTTGTGCAGTTTCCATTCCATGCGTTCGCATCAGGCACGCGGGCGCGTCACTTCAATTTCCTCTATGTCGCGTGGTCGCGTGAGTCATGCGTCCGCGTCACTTCTCGCTGGTCATCTCCTCAATTTCTTGTGTTCCTTCCATTTTTGCAAGCCTCCTTTCCAATCTCCAAGTCATTCATGCCCTATAAAGCCTGAAACACTTAACACACAGATCGCAGCATCGAATGGAATAAAGGAGAATTAAAATACATAATTAAAAATCTCTAGAAAGCAGTTTTTCAACCATGGGGTAATTTTGGGAAGGAATTGTAAATACATGCTAATTTAATGAATAAGTGGGTAAAGATTTGATAAAACCACAAAATTAAACACAATATAAACCATAAAATAATGGTTTATCACGTGGCCTAAGGTTCCAAAGCGTGTCCAAAAATTCCTCTTTTCTTCTTTTGAACTTATTTTGTGCTTTTTGCTTCTTTTTCTACCATTTTCTAAAAAATTAATCAAATCAAAGAGATCAAAGTAATATACAACTTAAGCACCAAAATACTCAATAATTAAGCATAATGAATACATTTTTAATATGAAAAAGCTTAGAAAAACACCACATGATGCGCACGCATCAGTGCACAAAAAGGATGTTTTTAACCATTAAGCACAACTAGGAGAAATTCACAAAACTATGCTATTTCAGTGAATAAATGCAAGATAAGTTGATAAAATCTACGCATTTCAACTCAAAATTTACCATAAAATAGTGGTTCATCAGTCTGTATGCCTAATCTATGCAAAGTAAGTGCTTTATTTAGTAAGACTGGATGCCCCTGCATAACTTCTAGGAAGATTTCCCATACAATCGGTTTTTCTTTTTCGAATTTTACTCTTAGTAATTCCCATGTTCGAAGAAAAATATTTTTGAATTAGACCACGAATTACAAATGTCTTTAATTATATCTGAAAATGAGTCGTAAACCTTATTACGACCATCCCTCATCGGTTGCCCACGGATTCCATTATCCAGAAGCGTATCCACGACTTCTTGTACCAATATTTCCTGGCTCATTACTAATTCACTTGGCGTAGATCTACTTGTTGTTAATAGATCGATAAGAGTATTGTTCTGATTGATAACTCTTCAATAGAGTATATTAATATCTGATCTCATTAGTTTTTCCCCATCGATTTGAATAATGGATCTCAATTGAGGGAAAAAAACTGGTAAGAGACATAAAACTATCAATTTTCGATTTATATTTGTTCATATAAAATATTTAACTAATTATATACGTCAAACCAAATTTTTTTTCTTTTTCCAACTTTTCGAGCCTTCCATTCATTTTCATTGCCTGTGGATCCCTCTTCTCCAAATTCTTTCCACTCTACTAATAAAGAATTTATAAGAATTGACAAATCCAGATCACCTAGTTGTTCTCAAATAGCACCCGCTCCACTAGAAATTTCTCTAGTAAAAAAAAAAGTGGTATGCTATATTTTCAGGATTGAATTTCATTTTCAAATAAACCTTATAATCGTAAGAATGAGGTTTTTTAACGATGGGTCTAGCAAACGAAAAATATGGATAGGATCCAACCAATGGATCAATGGGATCTCCCCCTCTCTAAATCTGACATGAAAGTTTTCTTTCATCGGGCTTCAATAATTAAATCCAAAATAAAGAATAATGAATTTCTGCGTTCAAGTTATCACTAAAAAAAATCCAACAACTTTTTATTGTTGATAAACTCCTTTTTTCAATTATGCAGAAAAGAGGTACACATTTTTGAGTAATCTACTCCCCTCGAATGGAGCATCTCCTTCATTTTTAATTGAAATTAAAAGAATTTCTCTAAATTCATAAGAAATTTGTTTGTCTATCTTATGTTGATTTCATGTGATCTTTTAGGTCCAGACTTAACCTTGATGGTTATGCCAAGATGTTCTCATTATATAAGCCTACATACGATATATAAACTTCAAACACTATGATACTTTTGCCTATTTAAACACAAATTTAGTTCTTTAGAAAAAAATAGAATAATAAAATTATAGTAAATTTCACAAAATGTCATTTTTTAAGGTAAATCTTATATTCATTTGTTACTAAACTATAGATTTATTGATTGTAAAAAAAAAAAAAAATTCTTTTTTGTCTCTTTCTATTTTTTCAGCTAAAAGTAATGAGATATTTTTCACATCCAAGTAATTTTGGTATCTAAGATCATCCAAGTAATTTTAGGTCACGCGCTTTTTCCACTTTCTTCTTTCCTCACGCTTCTTTCTCTTCTTCTTCTTCTTCTTCTTCTTCTTCTTCTTCTTCTCACGCTCGTTTATGCACGGAATGTCTTCTTCTTTTTCGCATTCCTTCTTCTTCACTTGTTTCCTCCTTATCATCATTCTTTTGTTGTTGTTGTTACTATATTTTTTTGTCTTTTTTTCCTTCTCTCCCTGGTGAAGAAGCAGTAGAAGGTGAGGAGGAAGAGTTTTGAATTGTGCAGAACAGAAATGAACCGAACATGTTATTATGGTGAAATAATTGTATAGTACTAAATGAATGGAACATTATCCATTATATAAATTCAAATTAGAACAGCTTTCTGCATAATGAACCGAACACGTACTCATGGTGAAACAATTGTATAGTACTGAATGAACAAAACATAATCCATTATATAAAATTAAATTCAAACAGCTTTCTGCATAATGAACCAAACACGTACTCATGGTGAAACAATTGTATAATACTGAATGAACGAAACATAATCCATTATATAAAATCAAATTCAAACAGCTTTCTGCATAATGAACCAAACACGTACTCATGGTGAAACAATTGTATAATACCGAATGAACGAAACATAATCCATTATATAAAATCAAATTCAAACAGCTTTCTACATAATGAACCAAACACGTACTCATGGTGAAACAATTGTATAGTACTGAATGAACGAAATATAATCCATCATATAAAATCAAATTCAAACAACTTTCTGCATAATGAACCGAACACGTACTCATGGTGAAATAATTGTATAGTACTGAATGAACGAAATATAGTCCATTATATAAAATTAAATTCGAAACACCTCTGTCTATAATTTAGAGATTATCAATTCAATTCAAATTCAGAACACCTGTGTCCATTCAATTCAATTCAATTCAATTTAGCAATTGCATTCCATTCAATTCGATTGAAAAAATAATCCATTTGAAAGAAGCAGATGACGTATGCATGTATTTGAAAGAAGAAGAAGAAGAAGAAGAAGAAGAAGAAGAAGAAGAAGAAGAAGAAGATAAAGCGTGTGTAATGACGCTCTTTTAATGAGAATTATTTTTGTTGGTGTTGGACCTACTTAAATAAAATTTAGATGAAAAAATACTTAGATATGTAGCATAACCAAAAATAATATATATTTATTTCTGAGACACATAGCTGTTCTCTTTATTGTGGATAGTAAATAAATCCATATCTTTGTATATTATCCGAGTTATTATCTATTTTGACCAATAACGATCTATTTAAAAATTAATTTATATACTTTAACTCTACTTAATAAATTAAGAGTATTATATATTATAAAAACAAATATTATAAGTCAATACTTTTAGTATAAAAATAGAGTTAATATTGATTCAAATATAAGAAAAAAAATTGTTAGTCACTTAGAGTTATTTTTTTAGAGAAAGTTTAATTTGATAATGTAATGTTTAGATTTTGAATAAATAGTTTAGATTTATAAAAAATATTCTTTTATTATTTTATCGTTTTATAATACAGTCTATGTCACAAATATTAAATTTGAATATACTTTTTATTTAAATATAGTCATAATTTATAATTTATAATTTACAATGATAAAATAACTATTACATTACGACTATAGTTCAAAAATTATTGCAGTCTTTATTTTTTGAAATCCATTAGTATTGACTTAGAATCTAACCAATAGTAATCATCTTAAGAAGGTTTAGCTGTCTTCTGTTTCTGAATGATTAGATGGAAGATTCAGCATGGCCAGCTGGCATATTATGGATGGGTTCTTTTTCTAAATTTGCTTTAGATAACGACTAATGACGATGTGCGTTGCTTGCATCTTTTTCTTTGAGAAAAAATGGATAAAAAGCACTCAGGTTAGCAATGTCAACGAGTTAAAGTATACAAACCTCTTTTTTTGTCATTTAATTAAATTAATGATACAGAACAGAACTCAGGTTATGGAAGAATTTTCAATTTGAGAAGTGTATCGAATCGTATAAGGTAATATCACAGTGAGTGAATTATCATTTTTATAAAAATTAATAGATTAAAGTAGTAATGATTAATTAATTACTTTTAATTAGACAACTCAATGATGATGAAAATGTTAAGGATTTAGAGATGTTTACTCTTTAGGATAATAATTCTTGTGTTCATTTATTTGAGGCATGCAAAGATTAATCACGATAAAATTATTGATCAACCACTATTTTATGATTTATCTTGTGCTCATTTGAGTGGTTTTTATCAAGTCCTTACCCACTTATTCATATGATTCGCATGTTTTACGTTTTCTTTCTTGATTTTGTGCTATGATTGAAACCATGCTTCTTTGGCCTTATATTTGCTAATATTAATCCTCTCTTATTACCATTCGATACCGTGATTTGTGTGTTAAGTATTTTCAGGTTTCATAGGGCAAGAATGGCTTAGGGGACGAAAAGGAAACATACAAAAAATGAAGGAAAGCACAAAAATGGAGTTTTGAATAAAAGGGCAGCGACGCGAACGCATGGACGACACGAACGCGTGCCCAACGCAAAAAGACATCGACGCGCACGCGTGACTGACGCGCACGCGCGCCGTGAGCAGAACGCAGATGACGCGTACGTGTGACCAACGCGTACGCGTGACCGACGCGTACGCGTGACAAGGAAAACTCCCAGATGACGCGAACGCGTGACCCACGCGAACGCGTGACAGACGCCACGTACAGGAATCTGCAGAAAATACCCCCAGCAATTTCTGGATCCTTTTTCGACCCAATTCTGAATCCAGAAACACATAATATAAGCCAGAGAATGGAGAAATCAAACAACAACACACCATACATTCGTAATACATAATTTTAGGATTAAATGTAGTTTTTAGAGAGAGAGGTTCTCTCCTCTCTCTTAGGATTATGATTAGGATTTCTCTCAATTTTAGGACTGCTTATCTTTATTACAGGTTCAATGTTCCTTTTATTTATTTTATCAATTTAGTTTATGAACTCTTTATGTTTAGATTGATTTTCTATTATTAATGCAATTGAGGTATTTCAGATTTATGATTTTTATTTAGCCTTTTATATTCTTGGCTTTAATTGATTAATTGGAGACTCTTGAGTTATCAAACTCATCGTGATTGATAATTGTTATTTTTGCTAATTGATTTGAATTCCAATAACTCTAGTCTTTCCTTAGGATTTGATTAGAACCTGAGGATCAAATTGATTAGTCCACTTGACCTTCCTTTGTTTAGCAAAGGTTAACTAAGTGGGATTAAAACCCAATTCTCATCATCGTTGATAAGGAAAACTAGGATATGACTTCTAATTCTCATACCTTGCTAAGAGTTTACTTTATAATTATTTATTTATTTATTTTTTCTTGCCATTTAAATTACTTGTTCCTTATTTTAAAAAACCCAAAACAAAATTCTACCTTTTCCATAACCAATAATAAAACATACCTCCCTGATATTCCTTGAGAAGACGACCCGAGGTTTAAATACTTCGGTTATAAATTTTATTGGATTTTGTTACTTGTGACAACCAAAACTTTTGCACGAAAGAATTCTCTGTTGGTTTAGAAACTATACTTACAATGCGATAAAATATTTGTGAATTTCTTTACCGATTGAAAAATCCGATCGTCAAAAATGGCGCCGTTGCCGGAGAATTGCAAACGTGTGCTTTATTATTGGTTATTGTAAATATTTACTTTTAAATTGATTTTTTTTCGAAAATTTTTTTTTTTCAGATTTTTATTTTAAAATTTTTATCTTATTATATCTTAGTTTTAAATTTCAAAATTCAAATCTTTTTTCAAAAATCATATCTTTTTCAAAATCTTATCTTATCTTATTTCAAATTCAATTTTCAAATTTCAATATTTAAATTCCAAAATTCAAAATTCAAAATTCAAAATTTAAATTTAAAATTTTAAAAAATCAAACCTTTTCAAAATTTAAATCTTTTTTCAAATCTTTATCTTATATTGTTGACTTTTTCAAAAATTTAAATTTCAAAATTCAAATTTCAAAATTTAAAATTCAAAATTTAATTTTCAAATTCAAAAAAATTAAATTTCAAAATCTTTTAATTTAAAAACTTATCTTCTCTTACCTAACTTGTCTTATCTTTTCTAATCTTAAAATCAAATCTTTTTCAAACATTTTCTCTTATTTATTTTATTTTATTTTATTTTCCTTTGCTTGTTTATTTGTTTTTGTTTTTAATTTTTATTAGTTGCTATGAGTTCTCACCCCCATCGCTTTGAGTTTGGTTCCAATATTGTTGCAAGGAATGGAAATTATAACAGGAACATGAATCAAGGTCAAAACAATTAGAGATGGAAGGAGCCACAAGGATCTGATCAACCCTTTCGGCAACAACACCTTCCACAGTACCACAAACAAAGACCATTCTACAATGCATGCCGAGACAATAGTTATGGTGAACCCTTTCATGACAACCAACCTCCACCAAATTACTATAGTCAAGAGCCATTCCAGGGAGCGTACCAAGATGATGGATATGGTGGACCCCCTTGTAGTTACAAACAAAGCCCACCATATGATTATGAACCGCCTCCTCAACACAACTCTGGACCACCATACTCACAAACCCCCTACCACCAAACACCCCATATGACCCTAACCCACATCAACCACACCAACCACCATATGAACCACACCCAGAACCACAACCTCAATATTCACCATCTCCATTGGATAACAACACACTCATCTCTAATATCATTGGTCTCACCTCTACACTCCAAAATCTTATATCCCGCATGAACCAACCCTCTACCTCCAATATTCAACCCTCAAGCTTCAGTGCGCTTCCTTTTCAACTACATAATAATCTTCCCATCCCATCACCACCCTCCATGGAAGAGCACCCACATTCATCAATTCAAGAGCAAGATGATCCCAGTTATGCTGTTGATATGGAACAAGAAAGAAGGAATCATCTTCGCGAATCCATACTTCATAAGAAGCTAGAGGAGGCCCTACAGATGAAGGAAGTAGAGATCCTTAAAGTCGAAGGAGTGATTGAAGAATTAGTGAAGGAATACATCAAGGAGGAGTCTAATTTTGTCTTAGAGCAAGAGGAGGCCCAAAATGTAGAGATAGGAGAAACCCTTGAAGATGAAGGAATAGTTGAAAGGAGTTATAATGGAAAGAAAATCATCAAGGATGAGTATGATTTTATACTAAAACAACTGGACAAAGTAGTAATTATTGAAGAGGAAGAAGTGGTTGAAGACTTGGGAGATGCAGAACCTCCATGGAAAAGTCCAGTCATAGAACCTCCTTCCAAGACGTTTGAATTTGATTGTTGATGAGGTTTATCAAGAGATGGAGATTAAAGAAGAAGAAGCACAACCTCCCATGCCCTTGGTGAGTAATGAAGAAGAGATTGAATTGGAAGAAAGCTACCAAGAGAAAGAAGTTGGAATTGAAGAAGCTTGCAAAGAGGTGGAAGTTGTCAAAGAAGAGCACAAGGGAATGGAGCTTGAAATCACCTTCCCAAAGCTGTTGGAAACCTCTCCCCCAAAGCCATTACCATCCAATACAACATTCAAGTGGGTAAAATTCTTATCCTTGCCCTTTACTTTCCCACTTGAATATGGTTTACTTGAGACAGATGGTCAGCTTAGAGCTCTCTGTGGCGTTAAGAGTAAGAGGAAGATGGTTAGTGGTTGGAGTTGTCATGCAAGGTTCAGTATGGTGGAAAGCTCAAAGTTTAAATGCAAAGGTTGGTGTAAAGCCCAACTGAATGGGTCTAGGAAGCTGTTTGGATGCTTTAGTGATAATTTGGATTGCTTGTCACCCGGATGGAATCATCATGATCCACTTGAAGATGGGTGTAGAAACAAGATTTGGGATCCGGGAATATATGAGGATCGACTTTGGGAGCTCAAAGCTTGTGAAGAACTCCATCAAAGCTTGAAGAATCTACCTGGTATTGATAAAGCTTATTGGAAGTCCAAGCATTGGTGGAAGTTTCAGGATGAGTTCAAGCACAAGTCACCATGACAAGGAGCTCGCCAAATGTCCAACTTAAGGACTATAACTAAAAGTGCTAGGTGGGAGACAACCCACCATGGTATATTCTTTCCTTTTTATTCCTTGTTTATTTTATTTTAATTTTATTAGTGACGTTCATAATGTTTGCATTAGCATTTACATACTGCATTTTGCATTTTGCATAAAAAAAAAACATGCACGCGACGCGTAAGCGTCGCTGATGCATCCGCGTCATAGGTGCGTTCTGAAGAAAAGAGAATTGAACAGAAAGTCATGCGAAAGCGTGGCTGGAGGCGTGCCTTAGGAACAAACATGCCCACACGTCCGCGTCACTCACGCGGCCGCGTCATTTTTGAAAACATGCCTCCCACGCGTCTGCGTCACCCACGCGAACGCGTGCCCTGCAAAATCGACATAAAAATGTGTATGGCATTAAGTTATGATGGAGTGGTGCTGGAACCATGCTAGAAGCACAAGCCCTACCACGTGAACGCGTGCTCCATGCGTCCGCGTCATTTTTAAAAGAAAGGCCATTCACGCGATCGCGTCACCCAAAAATTTGGCAAAAAAGAGTTTAAAACAGAGAGTTGTGCGAACGCACGGCTGCACTCGCGCCAAAAGCACAAATTAGGCCACACGATCGCGTGACCCACGTGTCCGCGTCACCTGAAATTATCACGCACCGCGCGAACGCGTGCCCCACGCGTCCGCGTCGCCTGCTCCGCACAGCTTATCCAGATCAGTGCCAACTATCTTATCTTTTCTTCCCCAATCCTAATTTTTCCCTCCCCCCTTCTTATTTCTTTCTTCTTCCTTCTCATTTTTCTTTCCTCATTACATTTATATTCTTTCATCCATTGCATTTTAATTTTGTGCATATTTTTATTTTCTTTTCTAAATTTATTATTTTACCATTGGTGTTAAATTTTCTAATTCAACTGTTACATCTTTTCTTGAATTATTTTGGTGCTTAGTGATTTGCTTTACACTGTTTGGTAATACTTTATACTGTCTTTCATTACCTACTCTTCCCCTTTGTTGCAAAAGTTTTTTGCAACATTGATATGCCATGTGCTTCTATTGTTTTCTCACTTGCATGTTGTAGCTACCATGTAATTGAGACCCTTATTATTTGGCATTAAACACCCATATTTTATTTGTTTCCATCTTTGTTTTTGAGTTACTTTTCTTCTTTTCCCCTTCTTTCAGGATGGCCACCAGAAAAGGAAAGGAAAAGAACTTCTATATGGGGAAATAAACAAGTCCACCTACACAATCTTTGGAGAAAAACATCAGTTGAAGCACCCCGTCCACTTGCACATCTTAGCATGCATCGAGGACGGTGCAATCTTTAAGTGTGGGGAGGTCGATACTGATCTCCATGGGTTAGTTATTTTCTTCTCAACACCAATGTCTTATTTTCATTATTAGTTCATTGTTGCATCTGCATATTTGATTACATGTTTTCTTGATTTTACGCATTTAGTTACTACTTGGTTGAAATAATATTTTCTTTTTCAAGAAATTTTTATAGTATTTTACTAATTTAAATTGAAAATTTTTTTTCTGTTAAAACTTGTTTGAAGTTGTATTTGGAACATAGTTTAAAGCTAAGAACACACAACCTGTGAGATTTTGAGCTTATTTATATGGTTACATTATTTAACCATAAATTTTTATTCTTGTGTGTTTTCTTCTTTATGATTGCAATTTTTGCTTTGTTCCATTCTATATGTCCACTATTTAGTGTATTTACATGCTTGCATATGATTGAGGCCATTATTTGTTATTAGCTCACTTATCCCAAATAAGCTTACCTTTTACATCACCCTTGTTAGCCCCCTTGAGCTTTTAATCCCCTTTTGTTCTATAACCACATTACTAGTCTTAAGCAGAAAAACAATTAAATATCCCAATTGAATCTTTGGTTAGCTTAAGATAGGAATTGTGTAACAATTAAGTGTGGGAAAACTATGGGAACATGAATTAATAAGGGAATGTGCTATATTTTTACTTTGACAAAATAATGGAAATTTGGGTACCTACTCATGTGAGACTAGAAAAATTAAAAATCCATGTGCATTGATAAGTTATGTTTATTTTTCTATTAAAAACAAAAATAAAAATAAAAATAAAAAAGAAAAAAATCCAAAAAAAATTCAATAAATAAGTAAATAAATAAGGGGACAAAATTACTCCAATGTTAAGTTAATGAAAAATCAATGCATATGTGATAAAATTAAAGAAAAGTTGATGCATGAGTATGTGAAATATGCAAAAGTAAAAATTTTGGGTAGCAAGGCATGAATTTAAAAGTATATAGAGTGTGTATATAGGTGAGAGCTTAGGTTAATTAAGGATTCATATTATAGCTCACTTGGCCATAAATACATCTTCACCCTTACTTTAGCCCCATTACAACCCTAAAAAGACCTCATGATGTTTGCATTGGTACATTAATTTTTTTATTGATTAGTTAGATGAAGAACAAAGTTTAGAAAGCATGATTAGAGAAGAGTAGAGTGAATTAACCCTAGACACTTGAGAGATTAGAGTGCACATACACTACCAGTGAGGGTTCAACGCTTAATTCTATGTTCCCTGCTTTCATGAGCTATCTTCTTACAAGTTTACTTGTCTTTTATTGTATGATTTGAATTAGTGAAATTTGATTTATATTTTTTCTTGAAAGATTTATTTACTTTTTACCAAGTAGGTAGAAATATTTTGCATGTAGTTGCATTCATATAGATAGGTTGCATTTCATACTTTCTTACTTTCCCCATTCACTCTTATAGCTTCTCTTGAGCTTAGCATGAGGACATGCTAATGTTTAAGTATGGGGAGGTTGATAAACCACTATTTTATGGTTTATCTTGTGCTCATTTGAGTGATTTTTATCAAGTCCTTACCCACTTATTCATATGATTCACATGTTTTACGTTTTCCTTCCTGATTTTGTGCTATGATTGAAACCATACTTCTTTGGCCTTATATTTGCTAATATTAATCCTCTCTTATTACCATTCGATGCCGTGATTTGTGTGTCAAGTATTTTCAGGTTTCATAGGGCAAGAATGACTTAGGGGACGAAAAGGAAACATACAAAAATAGAAGGAAAGCACAAAAATGGAGTTTTGAATAAAAGGGCAGCGACGCGAATGCATGGACGACGCGAACGCGTGCCCAGCGCGAAAAGGCATCGACGCGCACGCGTGACTGACACAGACACGCGTCATGAGCAGAACGCAGATGACGCGTACGCGTGACCGACGCGTACGCGTGACAAGGAAAACTCCCAGATGACGCGAACGCATGACAGAAGCCACGTACATGAATCTGCAGAAAATGCCCCCAGCGATTTCTGGACCCTTTTTCAGCCCAATTCTGAATCCAGAAACACAGAATATAAGCCAGAGAATGGAGGAATCAAACAACAACACACCATACATTCGTAATACATAATTTTAGGATTAGATGTAGTTTTTAGAGAGAGAGGTTCTCTCCTCTCTCTTAGGATTAGGATTAGGATTTCTCTCAATTTTAGGACTGCTTATCTTCATTACAGGTTCAATGTTCCTTTTATTTATTTTATCAATTTAGTTTATGAACTCTTTATGTTTAGATTGATTTTCTATTATTAATGCAATTGAGGTATTTCAGATTGATGATTTTTATTTAGCCTTTTATATTCTTGGTTTTAATTGATTAATTGGACACTCTTGAGTTATCAAACTCATCGTGATTGATAATTGTTATTTTTGCTAATTGATTTGAATTCCAATAACTCTAGTCTTTCCTTAGGAATTGATTAGGACTTGAGGATCAAATTGATTAGTCCACTTGACCTTCCTTTGTTTAGCAAATGTTAACTAAGTGGGATTAAAACCCAATTCTCATCACCGTTGATAAGGATAACTAGGATAGAACTTCTAATTCTCATACCTTGCCAAGAGTTTACTTTATAATTATTTATTTATTTTTTCTTGCCATTTAAATTACTTGTTCCTTATTTTAAAAAACCTAAAACAAAATTCTACTTTTCCCATAACCAATAATAAATCATACCTCCCTGCAATTTCTTGAGAAGACGACCCGAGGTTTAAATACTTCGATTATAAATTTTATTGGGTTTTGTTACTTGTGACAACCAAAACTTTTGCATGAAAGGATTCTTTGTTGGTTTAGAAACTATACTTACAACGCGATAAAATATTTGTGAATTTTTTTACCGATAGAAAAATTCGATCGTCAATCATATATAATTAAATTTCAATTCCTTGACAACTCAATTTCTCCTTAATTAACTAATTGCTAATTCTTTGGTTAACTAATCAAGAAAAGAAGTTAAGCACAAATCTAATTTAGTTTCTGTTACGGATCCGGCCCACCATCCCGGATCCAAAAGACCGAACCCAACACCGGTTCCCCGGGTCCGACCCGTTCCCCACTTCTAGAAGGCCCGAAAACGGCACTCTCAGATTCCTAACCGACTTTCGAATTCAAACATCTCCCTTATCTTAGCCAAATAAGATAAGATAAGATATTCTCCACCACCTATAAATAGAGGACCCAGGTCCCTCTAGGTATTCATTCATTCCACAGACCTTATACCTCTCAGATCCATTCTGACTTGAGCGTCGGAGTGTCTTTGCAGGTACCTCCCCCCCATCGCCCCAGTCAAGTGATCCGGCATCCGCCTCGACCCGCAGGTTCCCGATCCATCTCTCAACCCGTACCAGAGATATCTTGTACATTGGCGCCGTCTGTGGGGACCTGCGCACACTAAATCGAAATGGGGGACGTACTGGAAGAAGCCTCCTCAAGTCGGGAGAACTCTCGACCAAGAAATCCGACTCCCAAACATCAAGAGGTCACAAACCAAGCTAGGATAATGAGCGCTATCCACCACACAAACGATCGTATGTTCACGGAACCACGATACCCCGAGAACACGGGAGACAAAGCAGCTCAAATCATCCAAGATCTCTGCCTCCGGGTCCAAGAGCTCGAAGGCAAATTGACCACCAAAAACAAACTCCACAACGAACACGGAAGCCATGCGACTTCCCGGTCAAGATCTCGTCGCGGCAGGTCGCCGACTCGGCGACATGATACGAGAAACGGTCGCAGCACCTCGCGCGACCATAGACGGGAGAAATCGCCAAAACGGCGATACAGCAAAAGGCACAATCGTAGCACTTCCCGAGACCCAAGCCACCAGCGAGACTCAGAGGAAGAGCGGCGACACCGAGACACCAAACGCACGAGAAACGACCATATAATAATGGGCGCTACACCCTTCACAGAAAGAATCCTAAGAGCAAAACTCCCCAAAGGATTCGACAAGCCTACCGATATGAAATACGATGGAACTAAGGATCCCCAAGAACACCTAACGGCTTTTGAAGCCAGAATGAACCTAGAAGGAGCGGCCGACGCGGTCCGATGCAGAGCCTTCCCGGTAACCCTCGCCGGGCCAGCGATCAAATGGTTCAACGCCCTCCCAAAGGGATCCATAGCCAGTTTCCACGACATTACACGAAAATTTATGGCCCAGTTCACTACTAGGATCACTAAAGCCAAACACCCCATCAGCTTGCTTGGGGTCACACAAAAACAAGACGAATCCACAAGAAAATACCTCGACCGCTTCAACGACGAATGCCTAACGGTCGACGGACTCACGGATTCCGTCGCAAGCCTTTGCCTGACCAATGGGCTAATGAACGAAGATTTTCGCAAACACCTCACCACCAGACCGGTATGGACCATGCATGAGATCCAGAACGTCGCCAAAGACTACATCAACGACGAAGAAGTCAGCCAGGTCGTCGCGGCCAACAAATGGCAGCACGGCAACACCCAACGCGGCAATTCGGCTTCTCACCATAACCCAACACCCAAAGAGAATCAATGAGACCACCTTCGGCCGACCAGCCGGCCACCGAGAATAGGCAAATTCTCTAATTACACGCCCCTAACTGCACCAATTACCGAGATATACCACCAAATAGCAGATCGAGGCATCATTCCGAAAGCCCGACAACTCAAGGAAAGGACAGGAGGCAACAAAACCCTCTACTACGAATACCACCGAGGTTACGGTCACAAAACACAAGATTGTTTCGACCTTAAAGACGCCCTCGAACAAGCCATACGAGACGGCAAACTCCCAGAATTCGCCAAAATCATCAGAGAACCAAGACACGTGGAGAGAGACAGGTCACCGGAGAAAGAAGGACGTAACCCAAGAACCCAAAAGCAACCCCCTAGAAAAAGTCCAGAGGAAGACCCGACCATCATAGTAAACGTCATCACGGGCAAAGATGCACCATGCAAGTCAAAATCCACGATAAAAAATAGACCTCAAGGTAATGGCCGTCAGAAATCAAGCCCCAACTCCCGTGATCGACAAAGCAATAACCTTCCTACTCGAAGATTGCCAGCACGGCACCGCAGCCGAAGACGCACCCTTTGTGATCTCGGCGAGAATCGGAACCGGACTAGTCTGAAGAATACTAGTAGACACCGGCGCAGATTCCAACATCCTCTTTCGAGGGGCCTTCGACAAGCTTGGGCTCCGCGACGAAAATCTCCAAACGCACCGCAACGGTGTCACGGGACTCGGGGATAACTTCCTCAAACCGGAAGGCTCCATCACACTCCCCCTCACCATAGGAACCGGTGACAAGAGGAGGACAATCCTAGCCGAATTCGTGGTCTTAAAAGACTCCACTGCCTACAACGTCATCCTCGGAAGAAAGACGATCAATGACTTTTCGGCCATCATCTTTACCAAATACCTCCTTATGAAGTTCGTAGCGGAGGACGACTCCATCGGGACCATCCATGGAGATCGGGAAGTCACGGCAGAATGCGACAACACCAGCCTGGCTTTATGGAAAAAATCCCGCGACGCTGCCGGGATATTCCTAGCCGACCTAGACGCCCGACAAGACGGCCAGCCTAGACCAGAACCGGAAGGCGACATGGAGAAACTGCAAATAGGACAAACCAAGGACGAGTACACCTTCATCAACAGGAACCTCCCCTATGACCTAAAAGAAGACCTTTCCCAATTTTTAAAACAAAACAGAGACCTGTTCGCTTTCACGCCAGCCGACATGCCGGGGATAGACCCCAACTTCATGTCCCACCGGCTAGCCGTAAACCCCAAAGCCAAACCCGTAGCACAAAGAAGAAGAAAAATGTCAGCAGATCGAGCGGCCGAAGTCAAGAGACAAGTACAAGCCCTGCTCGAAGCAAACTTCATCCGAGAACTCCCCTACACGACCTGGTTAGCAAACGTTGTACTTGTAAAGAAATCCAACGGGAAATGGCGAATGTGTGTCGACTATACGGACCTCAACAAAGCTTGCCCAAAAGACGCCTTTCCCCTGCCGAACATCGACGAACTAGTGGACTCCGCATCCGGACATCGATACCTCAGCTTTATGGACGCATACTCCGGCTACAATCAGATACCCATGCACCGACCCGACGAGGAAAAAACGGCGTTCATCACCCCCGACGGCACGTACTGCTACACAGTCATGCCCTTCGGTCTGAAAAACGCCGGAGCAACGTACCAACGGCTCGTCAACAAAATATTCCAGAACCTATCCAGAACAAAACTAGAAGTCTACATAGACGACATGCTCGCCAAAACTGACTCCGACGAACAACTCATCAGCGACCTCAAGGTCATAATGGACACCCTAAGAAGGCACCAAATGCGACTCAACCCAACAAAGTGCGCCTTCGGAATGGAGGCAGGGAAGTTCCTCGGCTTCATGATTACACAACGCGGAGTTGAAGCCAACCCGGAGAAATGTCGTGCCATCCTCGAGATGACGAGCCCAAAAAACCTACGCGACGTTCAGAAGCTCACCGGCCGACTAACAGCCCTATCTCGTTTTCTCGGAGCATCAGCCCAAGAAGCAATCCCCTTCTTCAAATTAATGAAGAAAGGAGCCCCCTTCATGTGGAAAGAGGAGTGCGAAGCGGCATTCCAACAGTTCAAGAAAACCCTGGCGGAACCACCAATTCTCGCCAAACCCCAAACAGGGAAAACCCTGTACTTATACCTCTCCATAACGGAAGAAGCACTCGCGGCGGCACTCATCCGAGAAAACAAGAAAAAGGAGCAAAAACCCATATATTTCACAAGCAAAGTCCTACAAGACGCAGAGACCCGCTAATCGCGCCTAGAAAAACTAGCCTTCGCCCTCCTCACGGCATCCCGACGCCTGCGGCAATATTTCCAAGCCCACCCCGTAACGGTTCGAACCGACCAAGCAGTTAAACAGGTACTACAGAAGCCCGACCTAGCGGGAAGAATGCTAGCATGGTCCGTCGAAATATCCCAATTCGACATCAAGTTCGAACCCCGGTACGCAATCAAAGCACAGGCCATGGCCGACTTCATCGCCGAGATGACACCGGGAAACACCCCTCCCGAGTCATGGAAACTACACGTCGACGGCTCCTCGAACGTCACTTCCGGAGGCGGCGGAGTCATTCTGGAAAGCCAAAATGGCGTCGTAATCGAACAATCAGTCCGATACGATTTCCCGGTCTCAAACAACCAAGCAGAATACGAGGCCCTCCTGGCAGGACTAACCCTAGCCAGCGAAGTCGGGGTAAAGGTCCTAGAAATCAACACGGATTCGCAAGTAGTCAGTTCCCAAATCAACGGAGACTACCAAACGCGAGATCCCCTGCTACAACAATACCTCGCCAAAGTCAACAAACTAAAAGAAGAATTTGACCAGGTAACCATACAGCACGTCCCCAGGGAAAGAAACGCCAGAGCCGACCTCCTCTCTAAACTTGCCAGCACCAAACCAGGACACGGCAACAAATCGCTAATTCAGGAGGTCGTCAAAACACCGTCCGTATCCCTAACAGCCGACACCCACCTGACGCACTCCCACCACAAGTCTTGGACCTACCCCATCCTACAGTACCTCCTCAACAGAACACTACCCGAAGACCCCAAAGAGGAAAAACGAATAAAAAGGAGGGCCGCCGGCTATACGGTCATCGCGGGACAACTATACAAACGTGGACTCTCGCAACCCCTGCTCAAATGCGTCGAGCCCGGGAACACGGAATACATACTCCGCGAAATCCATGAAGGCTGTTGCAGACACCACATCGGAGGCAAAACCCTTGCCCAAAAAGTCATCCGCGCCGGCTACTACTGGCCCACGATCATCCGAGACTCCGTACAACTAGTGAAAAACTGCGACAAATGCCAAAGGCACGCCAACATCCACCAAGCCGCCCCGCACCAGCTCAGCATTATATCGGCAGAACGGCCATTCGGCACCTGGGGGATCGACCTTGTCGGACCTTTTCCCACGGCACCAGGCCAACTCCGATATCTCATCGTCGCCATAGACTATTTCACCAAATGGATCGAGGCCGAGCCACTAGCCTCTATCACCGCGACCCAATGTCGAAAATTCCTCTGGTGACAAATCATTACCCGGTTCGGGATCCCCAAGATCGTCATCTCGGACAACAAAACCCAGTTCGTCGACACAAAATTCAAGGAATTCCTAAGCGGACTACGCATATCCCACCGCTTTAGCTCGGTAGAACACCCCCAAACAAACGGGCAAGTGGAATCAGCAAACAAAATAATAGTCAAAGGCCTCAAGAAACGACTCGACGAAGCCAAAGGGCTATGGGCGGACGAACTCGGATCGGTCTTATGGTCGTACCGCACGACCCCCCAGACAGCTACCAGGGAAACCCCCTTTCGACTAACCTACGGCACGGAAGCTGTCATCCCAGTTGAAATCGGCGACCCAAGTCCGCGAAGAACAATCGGGGGCAACGACGAAGAAGCAGAACGAGACCTCACTGATGAAATAAGAAGCGTAGCCCACCTCAGGGAACTAGCCCTAAAACAAAGAATCAGCCTAAGATACAACAACGGAGTCATTCGGCGAGAATTCACGACAGACGACCTCGTCCTACGACGAAACGACATCGGTCTCCCAACTCCGGGAGAAGGGAAACTCGCCCCCAACTGGGAGGGACCATATAGAATCAAAGCTGCAATCGGAAAAGGAGCGTACAAGCTCGAACGGCTTAACGGTCACGAAGTCCCGAGAACGTGGAACGCCGCCAACTTACGGCGATACTACTCCTAAAACCAACCCAGGTCTCCATTCCCCCCCCCCCCCCCGGTTTTCTTTTACGATTTCGCTTTACTTATTCAGTCGTTGCAAATTTACATTTCAAAACTACGCCTATGTATCAAATTCGGGTACTCTTTCCCGCCAACAACGGAGGGTTTTAACGAGGCCCACCCATCAATAAAATCCCATTACAAAGCTATCCCTAAATTCTTTATTTTTCACATAATGTCCCAAATACGGAACAAAAACACGGCCACAACTGGAGGACCGATCACCCTCCGGACCCAACCCACGGATATCCATATAAACCCGACCACACGACGGTCCACTCATCCCAAATATGGGAAACCAAACGGAATAGCTTTAAAACGGAACATACGAAAAGAGCCCGAACGGCTAGAAAAGTCATTAAAACAAAATCCAAAAGCTACGGAGTCACGGTTACACGGCCCACGGCCAAACCAAAAGTATCCAAAAAATAAAGTAAGTCTAAAAGAGCGGAAGAACAAAAATTACAAAGATAAAGCTACTCGAGGTCGACTATCCGGCCATCGCGAACGGTCTTGAATGCTCCCATCACGGACACATCCACTCCCGGAGCAAGCACCAGGGCCTGCGCCTTCATCGTCTCCTCGGTAGCAGCAATCGCATCCTTAGCATCGGCCAACAGTTCTGTTTTTTCCCTCTTCAATGCAGCAACCTCGGCATTCAGAGCCTCCGTCTCACCAAGAAGTACGGCAGCCCGGGAACCCGCATCGGAAGCCTTGCGCCGCTCCTCACCTAGCTGAGAAAGGAGTGAAGTCTCAACCTCGAAAAGCCGGAGAATCTCCGCCCCGGCTTCCTCAGAAGACTTCACCGCCTTCTCCCTCGCAATCTCGGCAGCCTCGAGCTCCTCCTTCAACTTAGCCACCTCAGCCTGAGATTGGCGAAGTTTCTTGTTTAGTAAACCGACCTGAGCCATCACGGGCTCAGCCTTCCGAACAACAACAGCAGAGCGAAGGAGAGCACGATACACTGACTTGGCCTGGAACGAGACATCACAGCCATCAAAATAAGGCTCCGTACCAGGCATCAAATGCTGATCAATGAAACCCGGGGCATCAAAACGACGATCCATCACACTAGGCACCAAACCCTCCTCAAAAGTCTCGCTGCTCGGATCCTCAGGCCTCCTCCTCTTCCGAGAAGCCTCAGCAGCCGACACCACCACAACCTCAGGAGAGTTCGCAGGGCCAGGGGAAGCTTGAACCTCGGCCCGTGCAGCCGAGGAAATCACCTCTTGAGAAACCGGTTGAGATTCCACGGCAGGATTGGAGACAGGGGTAGAAGGAGACGAGGATCCCTCCTCCCGGCCCATCACCGCCTTCAACCTAGCCAGAGAAGTCAGCCCACCAGCCATCTCAACTGAAAGAAATCAAAAATAACAAAACATAGTTACAAAAAGAGAAAAATAGAACATATAAAATCAGGAAAAGAAGACAAGGCACACACCAATATATGCCCGACAAGCCTCGGGATCCCCCATAACGTCCCGAGGATTCAACGGACACTCACCAAACAAATACCACAAAACGTTGGCAACGTCCTTATCCTCCTGGGACAAACCATCGTAGGTGAATTTAGTTAGAACCGACGGGCCAGCTTGGAAATTCCAGTATGTTGGAAACCGACGTACGCCCTCCGGCGACAGCCAGAATGGATGGTGCCCCTGGACAGGACCCACCTTAAAATACTCCCACTTAAAACCATGAAAAGAATCCTCAAATAAGCCAAAAATACGGCGATGAGGCTGAGCACAGAAAGACATATACCCCTTCTTATGCTTCCCCTCCTTAGTCGGGAGAGTGCATAAGAAAAGAAAAAGAAAAACAGGAACGGAAGCCGGAAGGTCGAGATACCGGCACACCAACTCAAACGACCGCACAGCAGCCCAACTGTTCGGGTGAAGTTGAGACAGCGCCACGGAACACCGACTCAACAGATCCTGAACAAACGACGAGAAGGGGAGTCGCACGCCGAGCCGAGTGAACATCGACTCATAAATCCACATCCAATCCGGAACGGTGGGGGAATGCAGATTCAAGTAACAAACGCGCTCGTCGGCATCCGGGAGGACGAGCTCATACCGCCCCTCCTCATCACCACCACCGCAGATGGCCCCCTGATCACGGAGCCGCTGAAGGTCGCCCTCCGTCATCCGCGATGGAACGCCCTATACATCACTAGTCACCCAACCATAACGATTGGGAACGCCCCTGGAAGGGGCTACTGGAGCTCCCACACCCTCATTTCTCCGCCGTTGCATACCTAAAACAGGGAGGAGCACCACCATCAGCCTGCTAACCCTAGACAGAAGCAAGACAGAAACCTATACACCACTACCAAACCAACACGGCGGTACACCGCCATCACCGAATGAACACGGCGGTGCTCAACCCCTCCAAAAACTCAAAAAACTACCCCCCAAAGAAACTAGTTCAACGCAAAACTAAAAACAGGCAGAACAATGCATGGCAAAAGACAGAGCGGCATTCACAAAATAACAGGAAAGAATAAGCGAAACGTGCTAACCTGGAAATGCAGAAAGAACACTTGAAAAAGCTCGAAAAGCAGAAGCAGCAAGAAAAAACCAAAGACCACAGAGGAAGGAGGAGACTTTCTGTTCAGATAGAAATTCTTCAGAAGAGAAGAGAAAAAGGAAAAAGAAAGACGAGCGAGGAAACTGAAATAAAAATCCAAAACGGTTTCAAAGAGAGGGGCGAAAAGACACAATTGCCCCTAGGCGCAGTTAAAGCTAGTAGGGGCAGAAGAGGGAAAGCGTCCCTTCACATTTAATGACCCTCCCTCGAAAAAAGAAGCTAATAAAGCCTTGAAGAACGCAACAGACACGGCAAAATCGGAGGAGTCACGTCAAACCAAAAAACGGTCAGACGAGCCTTCAGCGAAACCGAAGCCGAGACACCGATCTCCCTCCAAAAAACAAACGAACTCCCGAGACAAACTGAAGCCCACGGTCAAGCATCGCGCCTTTCAGCGACAGACCGACCTTGTTCGCTCCCCCGCTGCGGGGGCAACTGTAACGGATCCGGCCCACCATTCCGGATCCAAAAGACCGAACCCAACACCGGTTCCCCGGGTCCGACCCGTTCCCCACTTCTAGAAGGCCCGAAAATGGCACTCTCAGATTCCTAACCGACTTTCGAATTCAAACGTCTCCCTTATCTTAGCCAAATAAGATAAGATAAGATATTCTCCACCACCTATAAATAGAGGACCCAGGTCCCTCCAGGTATTCATTCATTCCACAGACCTTATACCTCTCAGATCCATTCTGACTTGAGCGTCGGAGTGTCTTTGCAGGTACCTCCCCCCATCGTCCCAGTCAAGTGATCCGGCATCCGCCTCGACCCGCAGGTTCCCGATCCATCTCTCAACCCGTACCAGAGATATCTTGTACAGTTTCAAATAAGATTCAAAAGTAGTTCTTATGTTGAATTATATGCCACATATTCAGCTAGTCCTAGACAATCAAAACTTACAAAAAAGAATAGTTTTCAAAAGTATTCTAATCCGAATTATATGTCACTTATTCAAACTATAGCAATTGAAAATCATAAAGTGTCGCACACTCTTTAAAACACTATTCCTAGTTAAAGCAAAAAGTCATAAGAAAGAGTTTTCAACCTAATTCCAATATTAAATACTCCAAAACAATATTAAAATTTAAAACGGAGTTAGAATATTTTTTAACAATTCTAAATCTTTAGGGATGAAGAACGAAAACTCAATCATGGAATAGATCAAAGCATATACCTCATAAAAAGATGAACAGAGCTCCTAACCTTAACAAATAAGATTAGTGACTCATGGTGCAAAGAAAATAGAATTGTAAAGTGTGGTGTAAAAAGTGTTGTGTGCTCTGTGTTCTCTTATCCTTGTCTGTGGACAAGTTTTTAAAACCTAAAATTTAAATTTAAACTAAATCAAAACTGAATCAAATCTAATCAAATAAAATCTTTTCTAATTACTCTTAACTAGCTAGTGATCTTCCTTGTAATTGAAATTCAAAACTTGATATGTTGCTTTGTTAAAATCATGGGCTTGCAACTTGATCTTAGGTAAACAAAGCAAGCACTTGAAGTTGGAGAGATTGGTGAAGGATTGTGATGTCCTTGGGACTTGGCCCAAGAATTAAGTGGTGTTGGACTGAGTGAATGGTCCGTTAGGTGCAGCTAGCTGTGGGTTAGACGCATGGAGAAGTGGACAGCAACTAGAGGTGTTCTAGAAGGGTGTGTTGAATGTATGGAGCTGTGCGTTGGACGCAGGGAGCTGTGCATTAGACGCAGGCTGTGGATGGCTACCCTGAAGCTCCCTGTTTGAGTGCGTTGGACGCAGGTGCTTGTGCGTTGAACACATGGTTCTCTGTTTAATCCAGGGGCTTCTCTGTCCTTGTTCCTAGTGTTTCTCTTGCTTGCCTCTCTTCATTCTTGTTCTTGCTTACTTTCTTTCACAATCTTCTACAATTAAAGAATTCATAGCAACTTCCAAGAAACATAGGTTAAAGCACAAAAAAATCTCAATCAAAATAAGAAAATCACTACTTTATTCAAAGAATTAATAAAAAAACAATTAAAGATGCTCAAGCATCACAATACCAAACTTAAGATCTTACTTGTCCCCAAACAAGAAAAGAACTATGCACAAATGATTCCCTTAATTGGAGTGGGCTAAAAAATTGCTTGTGACATTTCAGTTAGTGAAGTGATCAAGTGATAGTGGGGTAAACTCTGATTTGTGTGATCATGTATGGATTCCAGTGCTTGTTAGACCTACAATTGAAAGTCTTAGAACTTAGAAATTATATTCGGATAATATTATAGAGGTCTCTTTATAAGTTTTCACCTTGAAGACAGTTGTCCCCTTTCTTTTTCTTGTTTTGCTCATTATTTTCTTTCTTATCTTTTTAGGTGGTAATTGTACTTGGCTTTGACTATAAATATTCTATTTCAAGGCAGTTGTTTAAGATGAGTTCTCAATTGACACTCTTAAACCAGTTAGTTCAAGGTATCGGGTGTTGAAGCACCCCTCGGATTTACTTACTCAAGCCTATCCCCTTGACACAGCAACACCACTAGTACTTAACTAGGAAACTCTTTGAGTTTTGTTTCTTTGTAACCTTTCTAGTCATTGGTGCTCAAAGCCTAGGGCCTTGTTATTTGTTTTTCTTTTTCTTTTATTTTCTTGCTGCTTTTTGATTTTATAGATTTTTGAGAATCTCCATAATACTTCTTTAAACTTCATTCTATGTCTTAGAGCTCCCATGCAAGTTTTTACAAACAAGTAACCTCATTACACAATCATACTAACATACTTCCATTTTTCTTAATCTTACTTGCCTCAAAATATAAATTTTTTTTTCAAATTTTTCCATTCAAAAGCTCTTTATTGCATGCTTAAAGATATTGGGTATAAGCACTTTCAAAAATAAGGTGAAATAAAAAGGAATGAATCATGATTATCAACTAATAATAAAAATAGATGCAAGATATAAGAAATAAGAGTTCAAAAATAGAGTTATCTCCCTCTTCATCATCTTCTAGGCTATGTTCTACATAGTCTCTAATACCAAACTTAGAGTGGTTGGTTGTCCTCAAGCAACAAAGAAAAATAGTGGTGATAGAATTATGAATAATCATGATTATCGAGTGAAATCAAATAAGTGATACAAAAGCTTATTCAAATAAAACAAATGAAATTAAAGACAAAATAAAAGGTTACCGACGGTTGGGTTACCTCCCAACAAGCGCTCTTTTAACGTCACTATCTTGATGGTTGATTCTTCTAAGGTGGAGGTTGATCATGGTGCTTCAACTCCTCCCCTCTTTCTGTGAATCTTCTCTTAGTGTCTTCATCTATGAGCTCAATATGTTCAAAGGAGAGAATCTTGTTTACTGTGTAAGGCCTTGACCATGTGTTGGATTTTGCTGGCCATATCCATGATGGTGGATGGAATTATAGTACTCTCTATCCAGGTGAAAAGTCACTTGTGGGTATTTTCTTGTTCTTCCAACCTTTGATTTTCTTCATGTGAACTTCCTTCCCTTTATTTGATGATGCACACCCAATACCAAACTTAGGCTTCACGTCAGGGGAAGCCTCGTTGATTTCCACAAGGGGAGGCTTGGGTTGCAAATTCTTGTTAGCTTCTTTTGTGTCTTCAATTTGTTGCACCTCTTTTATTTTTTCTTGGAGGCTTGGATTAATTGATTCAACCTTTATGCAACTCTCCTTCTCACTTGAATGATGCATGATTTTGAAAACATGAAAAATTAAGTGTTCATTATGCACCCTCAACATTAATTGGCCCTTTTCCACATCTATCAGGGCTCTTCCAGTAGCTAGGAATAACCTTCCTAGGATTATGGAAGCATTCACATCCTCTACCATATTAAGAATCACAAAATTTGCTGGGAGGAAAAATTTTTCCACTTTGACCAAGATATTTTCAACCACTCCATGTGCACACTTCATTGATTTTTTGCCATTTGTAGAGCTATCTTTCTTGGGTTTACCTCTTGAATTTGTAGCTTCTTCATCACAGATAAAGGCATTAAATTGATACTTGCTCCCAAATTGCATAATATTTTTTTCAAAGAGTGTGTTTCCAATAGTGCATCAAATTTGGAAACTCCCTGGGTCTTTTATTTTTCTTGGCAAATCTCTTTGAATTATTGCACTACATTATTTTGGTTATCACCACAGTTTCATCTCCTTTCAAAAATCCTTTCTTGGACAATAACTCTTTCTTGAATTTAGCATATAGTGGCATTTGTTCTAAAGCTTGTATGAATGGGATGTTGATGTGAAGCTTCTTGAATGTCTCCAAGAAGTTGGAGTATTGTTCATCAAGGTGCTGTTTCTTTAGCCTATAGGGAAAAGAAATTCTTGGTTGATATGGTTTCACTGTTTCCTTCTCTTTTAGGCCAATAGTCGGTGCATGGACAATTCTATCTTTTTCTTGCTTCTCCTCTTCCACGTCCTCCTTTGGTGCCTCAGTTTGATCTTCATTCTTTTCGCTAACCACTCTTCCACTCCTCAAGCTAATGGCCTTGTGTTCTTCTCTTGGATTGAGCATTGTATCACTTAAAAAATTTTGGGTGGCCTCTCTGTGAATTGCTTGGCAATTTGTCCCATTTGTACTTTTAGGTTTCTAATGGAGTCACTTTGATTTTGGAAGTTAGCTCTTGTCTCATCCATGAAGGTTTTAGTTTGTTGCATGAATGTGGAGGTGGATTGGGCTAGTGTGGCAGTGGATTAGGATAGTTTTTCAATGGTGTTTCAAGGGAAGAAAATTTGGCTTCAAGGGAAGAAAGTCTTTGGTGAATTTGGTTGTATGAGATGAGATTGTTGTTGAGGTACAATGAAGTTTTTTAGCTCTTGATTGCCCCAATAAAAATTGGGGTGGTTCCTCCATTCAGGATTATGAGTTTTTGAGAAGGGGTCATTATGTGGTGGCTTTGAAAAATTCCCCACGTAGTAGATTTGTTCCATGGATTCTTGTTCTCCCTGTAGTACCCCACATTCTTCGACCAGGTTTCAAAGGCTGGCGCCCTACTTCTAGAACTGGTACCCAGTGCCAGTGAAATCTACAACATGGGCACCTAGTGCGCAACTTCAAGTGATTTTCTCACTCCCAGGGGTCCAAAATTGCTATGAAGTCCAGCGCTAATAATGCAAGTCTAGCGCCAGGCCCAAACTCTCTTTCAGAACACGTTAATTCGGCCCAAACTCTCGAAGATTTGAATGATTAGTTATTGTTAACTACTTCTAAAAGGATAAGAGTGCTTTAATTTAAATTTGGATGGTTATTTTAATTATCTTATTCTTCTTCGAAAGATAAGATTAAGTTTAGAATATAAATAAGTGAATGGTGGTTCACAGAGATCATCTAGGATCCTCGGATCCCGATCATTAACTCAGGATCATTGGATTCATTCAGCATCTCATTCATTAGTTTTAGTTTGTTTTCTTTATCATGAGTAACTAAAGCTCCTCTGTTAGAGGTTAGGAGCTCTGTTTGAATTTTCATGGATTGTTAATGTGATTGTTTCTTTTATTTTGATTTATAAATTGATACTTACTCAATATTGAGTCTCATTCTTCATCTTTAATGGTTAGAAGTATTGAAAAATATCCTAATTCTATCTTAGATACTATCATTAGTTGGGAAAATTTAATAGCAGAACTAGCTTGAAACTCTTTCTCATAATTTTTCAACTTGACTAGGAATAGTATTTTGAAAGTTCTGCGGTGTGAAATCATAATTGTGCTTAAACTCTTTTCTTAATTAGTTGACCAAAGAATTGGTGATTAAATAAGTTAAAGAGAAATTAAATTGCCAAGAAATTTGAATTTGATTATATATAATTTATCGTAAAAGTATCTTGCATGAATCAAAGTAAAGAAATATGAGGATTTTCTTTTCTGAAAGTAGACATCTCCAAAGTCTTTAACATTCTTTATTCACTATTTCTTTTCTTAAATTCCTAAGCATTCATTCATTCACACCAAACACTCTCCTTCACTGTTCTTTATTATTTCAAGATTCACATTCTTCCTCTTGCAAAGGTTCGATTGATCTAATTAGAAAGATTCAATCAAGAGTTGCATGCTCATTCCTTTAATCCTCATGGGAAAAATATTCATACACCATGGTATTAATTGAAAGTGATTTGGTGCACTTGCCAAATTTCGAGCGTATCAAGTTTTTGGCTCATCAAGAACAAATCAACAATATTTTATACATCATCAGTTTTATGACATACAATGAAATGAGTTATTTTACTAAACCTGTCTACCACAACAAAAATGTTATCTATACCTTTTTTAGTTTGAGCAAACCAAGAACAAAATCCATGAAAATATCAACCTACGGATGCATAGGAACTGTTAAGGGAGTATACAAACTATGTGGTAATGACTTAGATTTAGGTTTTTTACATGCAATACATTTAGCACAATTTTTGAACATCCCTACGCATGTAGAGCCAGTAAAAATGTTTAGACAATATATCCAAAGTCTTACGCATACCAAAATGACCCATCAAATCCCAATATGTGACTTCAGAACAAGTAAATCCCTAACAAAACAAGCAGACACACAAATTCTATTACCACAAAACAAAAAATCTTCATGTCTACAAAGTTTGTTAAAATGCACCATGTTCACAAAAAGCATAAATAGCAGAAAAATTAGAATTAGTTACATACAACTCTTTTAAAAACTCAAATCGCAACAACTTGGAAGTAAGCGTAGTAATCAAAATATACCTCCTAAATAAAGCATCAGTAACAACATTCCCTTTATGTTGTTTAAAGACAATCACATATGAAAAAGTCTCAATAAATTTTACCCATTTAGCATGTCTTGTTGAGCTTACCTTGTCCTTTTAAGTACTTCAAAGATTCATGATGTATGTGAATCACGAACTCTTTAGGTAGCAGGTAATGTTGCAAAACCTTCAATGCTAGAACTAAGGCGTACAATTTTTTGTTATAAGTTGAATATTTGCATTGAGTTAAGTTCAACTTTTCACTAAAGTATGCAACGGCTAACTTTTCCTGCATCAAAACAGCACCGATACCAATCCCAAAAGTATCACATTTGATCTCAAAGGTATTATCAAAGTTAGGTAAAACAAGAATATGGGTAGAACACAAATAATCTTTTAGGGTATGAAATGCAATTTCTTGTTCCTTTTCCCATTTAAAACCAATATCATTTTTGATAACCTCTGATCTCTTGTAAAACCCAGCTAAACTGTGAAAACTTCTTACCTCAGAAGCATTCTTAGGTATTGGCCATTCTCGAATAGCCTTCCCCTTTCCCTCACCAACCTCAATTCCACTCGCACTCACAAAAAAATCAAGAAACAAACCTCTATCAATACAAAATGTGCACCTTTTAAGATTGGCATATAAATACTTTTTTTGAAGTACTTCCAAAATAGCTGAAACATGTGACATGTTGTCATCCAAACAAGTGCTATAAATGAAAAATCATCAAAATAAACAACAACAAATTTACCCAAAAGATCTCGCAAAATATGGTTCATTAGACGTATAAAAGTATTAGGTGTATTAGTTAACCCAAAAAGCACTAACCATTCATCTAATCCATATTTTGTTTTGAATACAGTCTTTCATTCATCTCCTAATTTTATTCTAATTTAATAATACCCACTTTTTAAATCCATTTTAGTGAATATGCATGCACCATGTAATTCATCAAGCATGTCATCTAACCTAGGGATAGGACAATAATACTTTACGTAATCTTATTGACTGCACAATAATCTACACACATCTGCCAAGTACCATCCTTCTTTGGAACCAATAAAACTGGTATAGCACAAGGGTTCATACTCTCCCTGATATGATCTTTGGCTAGTAATTTTTTTACTTGCCTTTGAAGCTCCTTTGTCTTCTCAGAGTTACTCCTATAGTTTGGTCTATTAGGAATGCCAAGAATAGAATCAATTTGATGCTCAATCCCTCGTAATAGAGGTGATGAGCGGATATTTTATACGCTTTTTGAGGGTAATTTCATGTAGTTTTTAGTATGTTTTAGTTAGTTTTTAGTCTATTTTTATTAGTTTCTAGGCAAAATTTATATTTCTATACTATACTATGAGTTTGTGTGTTTTTTTTTAATTTCAGGTATTTTCTGGCTAAAATTGAGGGAGCTGAGCAAAAATCTGATTCAGGCTGAAAAAGGACTGCTGATGCTGTTGGATTCTGACCTCCCTGCACTTGGAATAAATTTTTTGGAGCTACAAGAGTCCAAATGGCGTGCTCTCAATTGCGTTGGAAAGTAGACATCCAGGGCTTTCCAGCAATATATAATAGTCCATACTTTGCTCAAGAATAAATGACGTAAACTGGCGTTCAACACCAGTTCCATGTTGTATTCTGGCGTTAAACGCCAGAAACAGGTTACAAGTTGGAGTTAAATGCCCAAAACAGGTTACAACCTGGCGTTTAACTCCAGAAACAGCCTAGGCACGTGTAAAGCTCAAGTCTCAGCCCCAGCACACACCAAGTGGGCCCCAGAAGTGGATTTTTGCACTATCTATCATAGCTTATTCATTTTCTGTAAACCTAGGTTACTAGTTTAGTATTTAAATAACTTTTAGAGATTTATTTTGCACTTCATGACATTTTTCACATTTTGACACTGTATCTCTACGACATGAGTCTCTAAACTCCATTGTTGGGGGTGAGGAGCTCTGCTGTGTCTCGATGAATTAATGCAATTATTTCTGTTTTCTATTCAAACACGCTTGTTTCTATCTAAGATGTTCATTCGCACTTCAATATGAGGAATGTGATGATCCGTGACACTCATCACCATTCTCAATCTATGAACGCGTGCCTAACAACCACTTCTGTTCAACCTTCGATTGAATGAGTATCTCTTGGGATCCTTAATCAGAATCTTCGTGGTGTAAGCTAGAATCCATTGGCAGCATTTGTGAGAATCCAGAAAGTCTAAACCTTGTCTGTGGTATTCCGAGTAGGATTTAGGGATTGAATGACTGTGATGAGCTTCAAAATCACAAGGGTTGGGCGTAGTGACAGACGCAAAAGGATCAATGGATCCTATTCCAGGATGAGTGAGAACCAACAGATGATTAGCTGTGCGGTGACAGCGCACCTGGACCATTTTCACTGAGAGGACGGATGGTAGCCGTTGACAACGGTGATCCACCAACACACAGCTTGCCATAGGAGGAACCTTGCGTGCGTGAAGAAGAAGACAGGGGGAAAGCAGAGATTCAAAAGACAAAGCATCTCCAAAACTCCAACATATTCTCAATTACTGCATAACAAGTATTTATTTCATGCTCTTTTATTTTTCGCAATTCGAACTGATAATCATAATTAATCTCCTGACTAAAATTTACAAGATAACCATAGATTGCTTCAAGCCAACAATCTCCGTGGGATCGACCCTTACTCACATAAGGTATTACTTGGACGACCCAGTGCACTTGCTGGTTAGTTGTGCGGAGTTGTGAAAAGTGTGAATCACAATTTCGTGCACCAAGTTTTTGGCGCCGTTGCCCAGGATTGTTTGAGTTTGGACAACTGACAGTTTATTTTGTTGCTTAGATTAGGAAAATTTTTCGTTTTGGTTTAGAGTCTTCTATTATTGTTTTTGGTTGAAATTTTTTTTAAATCCTTATTTTCTTTTTTTTTTAAATTTTTCGAAAATGTTATAAACTGATAATTGAGTTTTTCTGTTTGAGTTTAGTTTCATATTTTAAGTTTGGTGTCAATTGCATGTTTTTTTTATTTCTTTTAAATTTTTGAATTTGTGTTCATTGTTCTTTCTTAATCTTCAAGTTGTTCTTGTTTATTTCCCTTGTTTTATCTTTAGTTTTCCTTGTTTTGTGATTTTTCTCATTTTTCTTGTGTATTTTCGAATTATTAGTATAAAAAAATATTTATTATTAAATACCTTATTAAAACACGTTAAATTTATAGCTCAATTGGCTAGAGCGTTGTGCTTATGTTCTTAGTAATTGGCTATCTTCTTTTTAAAACTTTTTCAAAAATAATTTTTCTTTGAATAAATCTTGTGCCAAACTTTAAGTTTGGTGTTCTCCTGTTAACTTTTCTTTAGTTTTCAAAAATTTTATTTTGGTTTTCTAAAAAATTTTAAGTTTGGTGTCCTTTCTTCATGTTCTTGTTGTTCCTGTGAGTCTTTAGAGTGTTCTTGAGTCTTCCTTGTGTTTTGATCTTAAAATTTTTAAGTTTGGTGTTCCTTGGTGTTTTCCCTCCAAGATTTTCGAAAATAAGGAGCATTAGATCTAAAAACTTTTAGTCCTGTGTCATTTTATTGTTTTTCTCTTTCCTCATTAAATTCAAAAATATCTTTTCTCTTTATTTTAAATTTAATTTTCGAAAATTACTTTTAAAAATTTAGATTTTTATTTTAAAATCAAATCCTTTCAAAATTCAAAATCTTTTTCAAAAATCATATACAGAGTTTTTCAAATCTTTCAATTAAGCAATTATTCTCATTTTCAAATTTATTTTTTCCTTGGTTTTCGAAATTTACATTTTAAATTTCTAATTATTTTATTTTATTTTATCTTATTATTTTTATTTATCTTAATAATTTGGTTTGTTCTACTTCAATAAAATAAAAATAAAAATATATCTTCTTTACAATTCATATCAATTCCATTTTATCCATCATGGATCTAAGTGGAAATGAACAGTCCAGAAGGACTCTGGGATCATATGCTAATCCCACTACTGCTGCATATGGGAGTAGTATCTGTATACCCTCCATCAAAGTAGGCAGTTTTGAGCTAAATTCTCAGCTCATTGTCATGGTGCAGTAAAACAGCCAGTATTCCGGTCTTCCACAGGAAGAACCTACTGAGTTTCTGGCACAATTCTTGCAAATTGCTGACACAGTACGTGACAAGGAGGTAGATCAGGATGTATACAGGCTGTTACTGTTTTTGTTTACTATAAAAGATTAAGCCAAAAGGTGGTTAAATAACCAACCCACAGCAAGCATAAGGACATGGAAACAGTTATCAAACAAATTCTTGAATCAATATTTCCCTCCAAAAAGAATGACACAGCTAAGGCTGGATATCCAAGGCTTTAAATAAGAGGATGATGAATCCCTTTATAATGCCTGGGAGAGGTACAGAGGGATGCTAAGGAAATGTCCCTCTGAAATGTTTTCAGAGTGGGTGCAGTTAGACATCTTCTACTATGGGCTTACAGAAGGAGCTCAGATGTCCCTAGACCACTCAGCTGGTGGATCTATACACATGAGGAAAACTATTGAAGAGGCTCAAGAGCTTATTGATATAGTTGCTAGAAACCAGCATCTGTACATAAGTAATGGATCCTCCATAAAAGAAGAAGCCAAAGCAGTGTCCACTGAACTCGGTCCTCCAGAACAAGTTGCTGAACTCAATCAACAATTGTGCTTTCTAACAAAACAGCTAACAAAATTCAAAGAGATGCTACAAGACACTAAAAATGTTAATAAAAATATGGAGGCACAATTGAATCAGACAAAACAGCAGTTATCAAAGCAGATAACAGAAGAGTGCCAGGCAGTTCAATTAAGAAGTGGGAAAACATTAAATACCTCACTTCAGAGCAGCAGAAAGCCAAGGAAAGAACAACTGACAGAGGATGAGCAAAATATCATCCAAAATCCCTCTGAGGACAGTAAGAGACCAGAGAGGAACAATTCTGGCATTCAAACGCCAGAACAGGCAAGGAGCTGGCGTTAAACGGCCAATGGAAGCTCAGCTCTGGCATTCAAACGCCAGAAACAGGTAAGAAGCTGGCGTCCAACGCCAATCAAGCTTCTAACCCTGGCATCCAAACGCCAGTGAGGGAACAGACACACACAAGTGCTGATAGGAATCCCTCTAAAAAGGCTTCTCCAACCATCTCTGTAGGAAATAAACCTGCAGCAACTAAGGTTGAGGAATACAAAGCCAAGATACCTTATCCTTAAAAACTCTGCCAGGAGGAGTAGGATAAGCAATTTGCTCGCTTTGCAGACTATCTCAGGACTCTTGAAATAAAGATTCCGTTTGCAGAGGCACTTGAGCAAATACCTTCTTATGCCAAGTTCATGAAAGAGATCTTGAGTCATAAGAAGGATTGGAGAGAAACTGAAAGAGTTCTCCTCACTGAAGAATGCAGTGCAGTCATTCTGAAAAGCTTCCCAGAAAAGCTTAAGGATCCCGGGAGCTTTATGATACCATGCATATTAGAGGGTGATTGCACTAAGACAGCTTTATGTGATCTTGGGGCAAGCATCAACCTAATACCTGCATCCACTATCAGAAAGCTTGGTTTAACTGAAGAAGTCAAACCAACTCGGATATGTCTCTAACTTGCTGATGGCTCCATTAAATACCCATCAGGTGTGATTGAAGATATGATTGTCAGGGTTGGGCCATTCGCCTTTCCCACTGACTTTATAGTGCTGGAAATGGAGGAGCACAAGAGTGCTACTCTCATTCTAGGAAGACCTTTCCTAGCAACTGGACGAACTCTCATTGATGTCCAAAAGGGGGAAGTAACCCTGAGAGTCAATAAGGATGAGTTTAAGTTGAATGCTGTCAAAGCCATGCAGCATCCAGACACACCAAAAGACTGCATAAAAGTTGATCTTATTGACTCTTTGGTAGAGGAGATCAACATGGCTGAGAGTCTCGAATCAGAGCTGGAAGACATCTTTAAAGATGTTCAGCCTGATCTGGAGGATTCAGAGGAATTGAAAGAGCCTCTGGAAATTCCTCAGGAAGAGGAAAAACCTCCTAAACCCGAGCTCAAACCATTACCACCATCCCTGAAATATGCATTTCTGGGAGAAGGTGACACTTTTTCAGTGATCATAAGCTCTGCTTTAAATTCACAGGAAGAGGAAGCACTACTTCAAGTGCTAAGGACACACAAGACAGCTCTTGGGTGGTCCATAAGTGACCTTAAGGGCATAAGCCCAGCTAGATGCATGCACAAAATCCTATTGGAGGATGATGCTAAGCCAGTGGTTCAACCACAGAGGCGGTTAAATCCAGCCATGAAGGAAGTGGTGCAGAAAGAGGTCACCAAGTTACTGGAGGCTGGGATTATTTATCCTATTTCTGATAGCCCCTGGGTGAGCCCTGTCCAAGTTATCCCCAAAAAGGGAGGCATGACAGTGGTTCATAATGAAAAAAATGAACTGGTTCCTACAAGAACAGTTACAGGGTGGCGCATGTGTATTGACTACAGAAGGCTCAATACAGCCACCAGAAAGGATCATTTTCCTTTACCATTCATAGATCAGATGCTAGAAAGACTAGCAGGTCATGATTATCACTACTTTTTGGATGGTTATTCAGGTTACAACCAAATTGCAGTAGATCTCTAGGATCAAGAGAAAACAGCATTCACATGTCCATCTGGAGTATTTGTCTATAGGAGGATGCCATTTGGGCTATGTAATGCACCTGCAACCTTTCAGAGATGCATGCTCTCTATTTTCTCTGATATGGTGGAAAAATTTCTGGAAGTCTTCGTGGATGACTTCTCAGTATATGGAGACTCATTTAGCTCCTGTCTTGATCACCTGACACTAGTTCTGAAAAGACGCCAAGAGACTAACCTGGTTTTAAATTGGGAAAATGTCACTTTATGGTGACTGAAGGGATTCTCCTTGGGCATAAAATTTCAAATAAGGGGATAGAGGTGGATCAAGCTAAAGTGGAAGTAATTGAAAAATTACCACCACCTGCCAATGTTAAGGCAATCAGAAGCTTTCTGGGGCATGCAGGATTCTATAGGAAGTTTATAAAGGATTTTTCAAAAATTGCAAAACCTCTGAGCAATCTGCTAGCTGCTGACATGCCATTTGTGTTTGACATAGAGTGTCTGCAGACGTTTGAAACTCTGAAAGCTAAGCTGGTCACAGCACCAGTTATTTCTGCACCAGACTGGACATTACCATTTGAACTAATGTGTGATGCCAGTGACCATGCCATTGGTGCAGTACTGGGGCAGAGGCATGATAAGCTTCTGCATGTCATTTATTATGGCTGCCATATTTTAAATGATGCCCAGAAAAATTACACAACCATAGAAAAAGAATTGCTTGCAGTGGTTTATGCCATTGATAAGTTTAGATCATACTTGGTAGGATCAAAAGTGATTGTGTACACTGACCATGCTGCTCTTAAATATCTACTTACAAAGCAGGATTCAAAACCCAGGCTCATAAGATGGGTGTTGCTTCTGCAAGAGTTTGATATAGAAATAAGAGACAGAAAAGGGACAGAAAACCAAGTGGCTGATCATCTATCCCGGATAGAGCCAGTAGAAGGGGTGTCCTTTCCCTCTATTGAGATCTCTGAAACCTTTCCGGATAAGCATTTGTTCGCCATTCAGGTAACACCATGGTTTGCAGACATTGCAAACTATAAAGCTGCAAGGTTTATACCCAAGGAGTACAGCAGGCAACAAAAGAAAAAATTAATTACTGATGCAAAGTACTACTTGTGGGATGAACCCTATCTCTTTAAGAGATGTGCAGACGGAATAATCCGAAGGTGTGTGCCAAGAGAAGAAGCACGAAAGATCTTATGGCATTGCCATGGGTCACAATATGGAGGCCACTTCGGAAGTGAGCGAACAGCCACCAAGGTCCTCCAATGTGGCTTCTACTGGCCTACTCTTTATAGAGATTCCCGAGAGTTTGTACGTAACTGTGACAGTTGCTAGAGAGCTGGTAATCTGCCTCATGGTTACGCCATGCCTCAACAAGGAATCTTGGAGATTGAGTTGTTTGATGTATGGGGTATTGACTTCATGGGGCCTTTCCCACCATCATACTCAAACACTTATATTCTGGTTGCAGTGGACTATGTATCCAAATGGGTAGAGGCTGTTGCCACACCCACTAATGATACTAAGACAGTGCTGAAGTTCCTCCAGAAATATATCTTCAGTAGGTTTGGTGTCCCTAGAGTACTAATCAGTGATGGGAGCACCCACTTCTGCAACAAACAGCTTTACTCTGCCATAGTCCGGTATGGAATCAGCCACAAAGTAGCAATTCCATATCATCCACAGACAAATGGGCAAGCTGAAGTCTCTAACAGAGAACTGAAAAGAATCCTAGAATGGACTGTAAGTACCCGTAGAAAGGATTAGGCAAGAAACTTGGATGATGCTCTGTGGGCCTACAGAACAGCATCCAAGACTCCTATAGGGACCTCTCCATACCAGCTTGTGTATGGTAAGGCCTGTCATCTACCCGTGGAACTGGAATACAAAGCCTACTGGGCAACCAGATTCCTAAACTTTGATACCAAATTAGCTGGAGAAAAAAGATTGCTCCAGCTGAATGAGCTAGAGGAATTCAGACTCACTGCTTTCGAAAATGCCAAGCTTTACAAAGAGAAAGCAAAAAGATGGCATGACAGAAAGCTGTCATCTAGAGTCTTTGAACCAGGATAGAAGGTTCTGCTATTTAACTCTAGGCTCAGGCTATTTCCCGGGAAACTGAAATCCCGGTGGAGGGGACCATATGTGATTACAAGTGTGTCACCATATGGCTATGTGGAGCTTTAAGACATTGATTCTAATAAGAAGTTCATTGTTAATGGACAGAGAATCAAGCATTATCTTGAAGGCAATGTTGAGCAAGAATGCTCAAGGCTGAGGCTAGATTAAAAAGCTCAGCAAGGTCCAGCTAAAGACAATAAAGAAGCGCTTGCTGGGAGGCAACCCAGCCATTAGCAAAACTCTTTCTGTTATTTTATTTTATTCTATTCTTCATTTTATTTATTTTTAAAGTATATAAGTTTAATATTAATAAGGTAAAGAATCAATTGCATAAGTTCACAGGGTCACAGAAGGATTCAGAGCACAAAACAGGGAAAAGGAGCTCACTGGCAAGAAAACGCCAGTAAGAGGGACAATTGGGCGTTAAACGCCCAAAAGGAGCATCTACTGGGCGTTTAACGCCAGTAGAGATAGCCATCTGGGCGTTAAACGCCAGAAAGAAGCAGCTTCTGGGTGTTTAATGCCAGATTTACAGCATCCTGGGCGTTCAGAAAAATGCCCAGTAACAAAGGCGTTTCTGGCGTTTAACGCCAGCTAGAAGCAACAGCTGGGCGTTAAGCGCCCAGACCAAGCACCAACTGGGCGTTAAACGCCCAAAACATGCAGCAGTTGGGCATTTAATGCCAGGATTGTGGGGAGTAGGCAATTTCGTTTTCACTTCAAATTTTTTTCAATTTTCATGTTTCAATTCATGATTTCTTACAAATCCTAAATTTTCAAATCCTTTTTCAAAAGATATCAAATGTATCTTAATTCATAAACCCTTTTTCTTTAATCCTCTTCAAATTCTTTTCAAATCCTTTTCAAAACAAATCTATCTCTTTTCCCTCTAAAATCTTTTCAACTCATCAATATCTTTTTCAAATCTTCACAACATCTTTTTTCAAAACAAAGCTATCTCTCTCAAATATCTTTCATAATATTCATATCTTTTAAATTTTAAAGTGCATCCTTTTCCTATCATACTTATCTTTTACAAATCATATCTTTTATCATATCTTCTTCAAAAATTTTGAAAACCCACCCCTCCCTTTAAATCCTAGTTTGGCCTTCCCCCCACCTTCACAATTCGGCTTGGCTCTCCTCATATCCCACTTCTTTCCTTTCTTTTGATTGAGGACAAGCAAACCTCTAATTTTGGTGTGTCTATCCGTGATCACTAAGCCAATACCCACTAAGATCATGGCTCCTAAGGGAAAACAAACCAACTCAAGAGGAAAGAAAGAGAATATTCCAAAACCACTTTAGAATCAAGGGAAGTTATTAACCAAAGAACATTCAGACCATTACTACAAAATAATAAGACTAAGGTCAGTGATCCCGGAAGTTAAATTTGATATGAGAGAAGACGAATACCCAGAGATCCAAGAGCAAATTCGAAACAGGAGCTGGGAAGTCCTAGCTAATCCTGAAACAAAGGTGGGAAGAAACATGGTTCAGGAATTCTATGCAAATCTGTGGCAGACGGACAGGCAGAGAATAGCGGGAACCGCATTCTATGACTATAGAACTCTGGTCAGAGGGAAGATTGTTCACACCCACCCTGACAAAATAAGGGAGATCTTCAAGCTGCCTCAACTGCAAGATGACCCAGACTCCTTTAATAGGAGAATGATGAGATCAAACCTGAGCTTGGACAAAATCCTAGAGGACATATGTCTCCCTAGAGCCAAATGGACAACCAACACAAAGGGTGCCCCAAACCAACTCAAAAGAGGAGATCTCAAACCAGTCGCCAGAGGCTGGCTGGACTTCATTGGGCGCTCTATACTGCCCACTAGCAATCGCTCTGAAGTCACCATCAGAAGAGCAGTAATGATTCATTGCATTATGCTGAAAAAAGAAGTAGAAGTTCATCAGCTGATTGCTTGTGAGATTTACAAAATTGCAAACAAGAACTCCAAATATGCCAGATTGGCTTACCCAAGCTTGGTCTCTCTGTTATGTAAAGATGCTGGGATAAAAATGGGAGTAGATGAGTACATCCCAGTTGAGCTACCAATCACCAAAAAGTCTATGGAAGGACAACAAGTGCAGGACGACCCCATCAAGAGGAGAGCACAGGAGTTCCTCCCAAAAATCCCTCAAATTGAATACTAGGAGCGCCTAGAAGCATCTGTCACCAAGTTGCAAGAAGCTGTGGATCAACTGAAGGAAGAACAGCAAAATTAAAACAGCATACTCTGCAAACTACTTAGAGAACAAGAAGAGCAAGGGCATGAACTGAAGGAATTGAAGCGCCAGAAGCTATCTCTTGAAGGGCCAAGCACTCCACAGACTAAAGAGGCATCCACATCCCAAATTCAAGGTTGTTGAGTTCTAATCTTAGCCTTAACTCTGTGATAATTGTTCTTATTAGAAATTTACCTTAGAAGTTATATATGAGTAGTAGTAATTAGTATCTATATTTTGATTTTATCTCCAATTAAGCTATAATTTATTTTTCTCGTCATCATGAAACATGAATAAAATAGCAGATTTTTAGAATAAGGAGGCAAGATCTTTTTTCCGAGTTTTTAATAAGGAAAATTCTAATTAATTATATGTGGTGGCAATGCTTTTTGACTTCTAAATGAATGCATGAATAGTGCATGTTTTTTATATTGAATTTTATGAATGTTAAAATTGTTGGCTCCTAAAAGAATGATGAGCAAGAGAAATGTTATTGATGATATGAAAAATCATGAAATTGATTCTTAAAGCAAGAAAAAGCAGCAAAAAAAAGAGAAGAGAGAAGGAGCAGTAGAAAAAGCCAATAGCCCTTAAAACCAAAAAGCAAGGGTAAAAAGGATCCAAGGCTTTGAGCATCAGTGGATAGGAGGGCCTAAAGGAATAAAATCCTGGCCTAAGCGGCTAAACTAAGCTGTCCCTAACCATGTGCTTGTGGCGTAAAGGTGTCAAGTGAAAATTTGAGACTGAGCGGTTAGAGTCAAGATCCAAAGCAAAAACAGAGTGTGCTTAAGAACCCTGGACACCTCTAATTGGGGACTTTAGCAAAGCTGAGTCACAATCTGAAAAGGTTCACCCAACTATGTGTCTGTGGCATTTATGTATCCGGTGGTAATACTGGAAAACAAGGTGCTTAGGGCCATGGCCAAGACTGATAAAGTAGCTGTATTCAAGAATCAACATACTAAACTAGGAGAATCAATAATACTATCTGAATTCTGATTTCCTATAGATGCCAATCATTCTGAATTTCAAAGGATAAAGTGAGATGCCAAAACTGTTCGGAAGCAAAAAGCTACTAGTCCCGCTCATCTGATTAGAATCTGAGCTTCACTTAAAACTCTGAGATTATTGCTTCTTGATTTCTTTTCATCCTATTTTATTTGTCTAGTTTCTTGGGGACAAGCAACAGTTTAAGTTTGGTGTTGTGATGAGCGGATATTTTATACGCTTTTTGAGGGTAATTTCATGTAGTTTTTAGTATGTTTTAGTTAGTTTTTAGTATATTTTTATTAGTTTCTAGGCAAAATTCATATTTCTGGACTTTACTATGAGTTTGTGTGTTTTTCTGTAATTTCAGGTATTTTCTGACTAAAATTGAGGGAGCTGAGTAAAAATCTGATTCAGGCTGAAAAAGGACTGCTGATGCTGTTGGATTCTGACCTCCCTGCACTCGGAAAGGATTTTTTGGAGCTAAAGGAGTCCAAATGGCGCGCTCTCAATTGCTTTGGAAAGTAGACATCCATGGCTTTCCAGTAATATATAATAGTCCATACTTTGCTCAAGGATAAATGACGTAAACTGGCGTTCAACACCAGTTTCATGTTGCATTCTGGCGTTAAACGCCAGAAACAGGTTACAAGTTGGAGTCAAACGCCCAAAATAGGTTACAACCTGGCGTTTAACTCCAGAAACAGCCTAGGCACGTGTAAAGCTCAAGTCTCAGCCCCAGCACATACCAAGTGGGCCCCAAAAGTGGATTTCTTCACTATCTATCATAGCTTATTCATTTTCTGTAAACCTAGGTTACTAGTTTAGTATTTAAACAACTTTTAGAGATTTATTTTGTACTTCATGACATTTTTCACATTTTGACATTGTATCTCTACGGCATGAGTCTCTAAACTCCATTGTTGGGGGTGAGGAGCTCTGCTGTGTCTCGATGAATTAATGCAATTATTTCTGTTTTCTATTCAAACACGCTTGTTTCTATCTAAGATGTTCATTCGCACTTCAATATGAGGAATGTGATGATCCGTGACACTCATCACCATTCTCAATCTATGAACGCGTGCCTGACAACCACTTCCGTTCTACCTTCGATTGAATGAGTATCTCTTGGGTTCCTTAATCAGAATCTTCGTGGTATAAGCTAGAATCCATTGGCAGCATTCGTGAGAATCCGGAAAGTCTAAACCTTGTCTGTGGTATTCTGAGTAGGATTTAGGGATTGAATGACTGTGACGAGCTTCAAACTCACAAGGGTTGGGCGTAGTGACAAACGCAAAAGGATCAATGGATCCTATTCCAGCATGAGTGAGAACCAACAGATGATTAGCCGTGCGGTGACAGCGCACCTGGACCATTTTCACTGAGAGGACGGATGGTAGCCATTGACAACGGTGATCCACCAACACACAGCTTGCCATAGGAGGAACCTTGCGTGCGTGAAGAAGAAGATAGGGGGAAAGTAGAGATTCAGAAGACAAAGCATCTCCAAAACTCCAACATATTCTCAATTACTGCACAACAAGTATTTATTTCATGCTCTTTTATTTTTCGCAATTCGAACTGATAATCATAATTAATCTCCTGACTAAGATTTACAAGATAACCATAGATTGCTTCAAGCCAACGATCTCCGTGGGATCGACCCTTACTCACGTAAGGTATTACTTGGACGACCTAGTGCACTTGCTGGTTAGTTGTGCGGAGTTGTGAAAAGTGTGAATCACAATTTCGTGCACCAAGAGGCAAACCACTTGACACATTGGTAGGAAAGACATCTGAAAATTCATACAATGAAGAGACAAAATTATTTGGCAAATTTGGGTTAGGTTTAGTGTAAGAGGAAAAGGTTCCTCGAATCTGAACCATAATCATAGCTCTCTTGCCTACTGAAGAACTCTTTAAATCTTTCTCTTTTTCAAAGAAACAGAATTTTCTCTCAACTCTCTCATTTTTCTCTATATTTGTACTATTCTCATGATGCGCACTCTTTTTTTTTCACTCACCTTTGGGCCTTTTTACTATATTCTTTTCTTTCATGGTATCTTTCGTACAGATTTTTCTTTTACCTTACATACCATTTTTTCTTGGTACATGTTGAAGCTTCAATTGGTCAAGGTAAACCTCCTTTGGTAATAAAGGAGCAAGATTGATCTTACGACCTTAAAATCAAACGAGAACCGATTCGTGTAACCATCATGGAATGCTCGACGTCAAACAGCCAAGGTCTCCCCAATAATAAATGACAAGCTTGCATTAGCACCACATCACGCAATACCTCATGAACATACATCCTAATAGAGAATGCAATTATCACTTGCTTGTCAACCTTTTTCTCACCACTGTCACTCAACCACTGCAACGTATATGGTTTAGGATGTTGAACACATGTCAATCCCAATTTCTCTACCATAAGTGTACTAGCCACATTGGTCCAACTCCCTTCATCAATAATCAGACTACACACCTTTTTACCAACTAAGCATTTAGTATGAAAAAGATTTTGGCATTGCTTTGGGCTATCTTCTTTCACCTGCAAATTTAAAGCACGTCTAATAATAAGAGATTCACCATGAACTGCATACTCAACATTACCATCAGAATAATTTCCAATGGTAGCATACTATTATAATCAAAGTCATCACCTTGATCAGAATCAGACACAATATCACCCCCTCTAATAAACATCATCCTCCTATTCGGGCAATCACTAGCATAATGACCCAAACCATGACACTTGAAGCATTTAATATCTCTGTGCCTAGACGTAGCAGAAGATGAAGAGTTAAAATTACCTCTCTCTTTTGTAGCATTAAGCAACTTCTCCTTGAATTTAGCACCCTTAGTCTTTGTTGTGTCATCACTACGAGACTATGTGAACCTAATTTGGATTAGCATGAGATAATCCCTTTGGTGCTCTTCTTTGTTATTGTCTTTTCACCTTCATTGCCATGCTAACTAACTCCTCCATCTCCAGATAATGATGTAACTCTACCACATCAGTAATCGCTCTATTCAAACCACCTATAAATCGTGCCATAGTAATCTCGGTATCCTCTTCTATGTTGGTAGTGATCATAAGCATCTCTATTTTCTTATGGCAGTCTTCAACATACATTGAGCCTTAAGTCAACTGATGTAACCTTTGATGCACTTTTTTGTAGTAGTACGAAGGCACAAATCTCTTCTTCATGAGGCGCTTTATATGATCCCAAGTCTCTCTCGGGTGATTATCATTTCGCCATCTTGTCTTCACTAGTTCATCTCACCAAAGCAAGGTATAATCAGAAAATGCAATTGCTGCCAAACGAACCTTTTTTTGCCTCTAAGTAATTATGACAAGCAAAAATTTTTTCCACCTTACATTCCCACTCCAAATAAACTTTAGGATCATTTCTCCCTTTGAATGGTGGTATTTGTATCTTAATGGCATTGATGTTGCTATCTTAACTTTTGTGTCAAGGTGTTGTAACTCCATCAAAGTCATCATCATATTGTACATGATTCTGATGCCGACTCCTGAAATTTTCATGTTTAGTACTTTTGGATAATGTCTGTGTCACCTTCTGTCTCCATTCTTCCAATTCATTCAAGCGATTAGTTAAGTGTTGAATGGCCCTTTGCATCATCCCCATATAAACTAGGGTATCTTAAGAGGGAAAATAAATTGAGAAACAAAAGTAAATCACTCAGAAAAAAAAACAAAACTATAATAAGAAAAAATTGACGATACGTGGCTCATTTTTTTGGTGATATGCAAAGGAACCAAAACAAAGACACATACCAAAAAAAAAAAATAAAGACGAAGAAGTATATTTTTTATTTTTTTATTTTTTATGAGGACATAAGAAGAATACATATAGACTAACAAGAATTAATACTACAAGAATATGGCCGATTAGCTACCACGAAAAGAGTCGTAAAATCATCGCTAATCTGACGCAAAATATAATCTGTGACAGATTAGCTACCGCCTAGCAACTAATGCTTTCCTCGCTAATTACAAGTCGCAGATCAGTGAGGCAAATACAACAGTCGCTATTTCATCGGAAAGTTTTTTAGCTACCGAATAGATAGTCGTAAATCCATCACTAAAGAAAAAACTAATTCCATAGAAGAAATAGACTAAATGATAGTCGCTAATTAGCGACAAACTCTACTACAGCAGACTCATCGCTAAATGCAAACTAACTTCGTAGACAAAATAGAAAGCTTAGTTGACGCTAATTAGCGAGGAATTTTTCCGAACCTAACTCATCGCAAGTTGTCCGCTAATTTGATTGCAAATTTGTCACATTTTGTAGCAAATCTATAGCTAATCTTTGAAAATTCTTAATCAAATTTGTAGGAATGTTGTCGCTAAACCAAAACTATTCTAAATGAGAAAGTAAAGTTATGAGGTAGTCGCTAACTTGCTAGAAAATAATATATAGTCAATTAGTTGCAATACTATCGCAAAATGTCATCGCAATTTTCTTTTAAACTAGTAACAAATCGATAAATATCTCATAAATTTTCCAGTCACAATAGTGTCTTTAATTTATCACCATCATCAACAGCGAGTATGTCGCTAATTTTTCTGTAATAATTATACTAAATAATTTCTTTAAATAATAAAAATTATCTGTAAATAAAATATAGATGTAAAGACAGTTGTAACTTATTCAGCCAAGAACCAAATCTGTAGTAAACCTTGCATAGCTTTGTCTCTTATTTTCAGTTAATAATTAATACATCAAATTCTTGTTCACGGAGAAACATCACATTAAAGTTTTACCCTCAAGATAGAAATGTGAGGAGGAAAAAATCAACTGAAAGACCAAAGTACAACTACTACAGGTAATTTTAGTGAAGGCATGCCTCCATTTGCAAGGTAAGGAATGGAGCTACTGGAATTACTTGAACTATAGCCATTTCTCACTGCTTTCAAATGGTCAACATTCATGTCAGAACTTTTCTTGATCTTCTTTTCTTGAATCTGTTCAACTCTCACATGAGGGGAGAAAATAGAAAAGAATAAGTTTATGTCAAAAGCTATTCACTCTAATAACCGAACATCAAAAACAAAAAATGGAAACTCATGGTCGAAAAAAGACTCATGGTGGAAAAAAGAAACCACATAGACATAAATATCAGATAACAAAATCTGTAGAATATTTGAGCTGAGACTCCAATGCCAAGTTATAGGAATCTATTCCAAAACAAGGAGCTAGAGCAATAATATTTATTTAAAGATATCCAAAGCCTATTGTCTAACAAGAGTGCCATTCAACTCTTTGTCAGTTTAGATAAATAACATGCTTTCCAAAATTTGTCGTATATCATAGAAAATTTAGTGAATGCATAGAACTCTGACAAGACCTAGAAAATCCCAACCATCTAAAAGATTCCAATTAAATATATAAATAAACCGAAATACTCTCCAGAACTAAAACAATCTTGTTATAAAATTTCATAAGACAAAAATACATAAGTGGAAAATTAAAAGATAACAGCCAAATAGCTATAACAAAAAGCAGAGCCATTTGTCCTAATTGGCTTTTGAAACTAATAGTTTAAAATTACATTATACACATAACTCTGACTAAGCCAATTAGATTTCAGCCACAATACAGTTCTACAAAATTTAATCAGAGTGTAGCACATAACATTAACATACCATAATTGCAAGTTCTCCAATAGACCAGCATGGATTATTTGCTATTGAAATAGCCTCTTTTACCTTAGAAATTTCCTGTATAGATAACATAGTACATTAGTAAAATAATTGAAAAAATACAACCATTCAGCTGAACCCTAAACTAATACCAGAAATACACATATCAGCTGCTTGGCTTAACTTTTAGTATGAGAAATAAGTCATTATAAAATGCAGCAGAAATCATATCATTAAATTGACTGTAGTAGAGAACCTTGTATACAAAAAAAAAGGTGTAATAATGGTTCTTATTATCAACATAAATAGCACCAACTAAGATGAATTAAATGTGGCCACAACATTCAAAGCAACTGAAACTTAAACTAATGATTGTAATTACGAAGTTGCTTGGATCATGCTAGTAGGAAAGGGAAGTACTGAACATTGCCAGTTTAATTATTTTGATTTATTACAACCAAATCATGAAAATATTCAGAGATGCATGTGAGAATTGGAAATCAAAGCATACCGTAGAAGTTATAAAATTGACAAAAAAAAGAGGACCTATATCGAGACATCGAAATGTGAAATAAATGCTTTCAAAGTACATAACATCATAGACAAGATAAGACATTTTCTAACAGATAAAACATAAGAAAAAGTTGGGTGCATACAAGTTCTATAGATATAAAGCATTCCAAGAGAGGAAAGAGATCTTTGTTTGAATTTGAAAGTTGCTACCATTTCTCTATTAATGGTGGCATGAGAATGTCAAGATAAACAGGCTGCAAAACAAGGAAAAAAGTAGTTCATATGAAAATTCATTAGACACAAAAGAATGCAAGAAAAATAACTTAAGAAGAAAAGAGAAAGAGAAACTTCTACGTAGGGAAGGTTGCTTACCCTTCTATGAAAAGCTATTAAAAATAACATACCTGATTCAGCTCCCTACCAACAGCTTCAGCTAGAGTTCCAATGGCATCATATACAACTTATAACACGTGAAGCAATCACTGGAACTTGAAAGAAAGGATAGGAGTCAACTAAAGAAGAAATACAAACAAATCATGAAATGCAAAATGTAAGCAATGCCACATGGATCAGATAAAGCTACCACATGCAAAAAAACTATGGCAATTATATGGATTCGATCAGCAAAATATAGGAAAATCAACAAACCCTGATGAAGCAATATGCAAAATCATAAAGCAAAATGTAAAATCAAAAAGCAAATTCTAACAAAGGAAGAAATGGAAATTACAAAAATTTAAAACCATAAAAATCAGAATAAGCACTCCCCCCAAAAAAAAGGAACATATTAGAATAGCAAAAAATTCACCAAAAGAAAGAGCACAATTCCAACAACAACTACCAAGAAGCTTGTGTATCTAAAATAAAATATATTATCAAACAAAATTCTTTTAAAAGGCAAAGATTTCTTAGATCAATATTAACAAAACAAAGCAAAAGTATTTTACATGTTTCTAGTTAATCCGACCAATAATTATATCAATGACAATTTTAACTCAAACAGCAAGCTTACAAACAGTAAAAATTTTTAACTCAAATCATGTAATGTATGCAGCACCAATAAGATAAACACCAACCAGTTGCCTCAATTCTCCAGCATGAGCTATAAGTTAAATCAATCATGATTCAATGTGCTCTTTAGAGTTAACCACAGACGAAAATCTCAGAGAAAGGAATGAAAAGTAGGCAGATTATTTTAATAGACTTCAAATTTGTTGCAATAGGAATTGTTTCCCAAAGGGCCATTAAGGGTGTGTTCGTGAGTTAAATTTATCATTACAGTTCAAAGTTCAAACCCTCCCCTTCCCTCTCTTCCAGTCCAATACAACTTCTAAAATATATTGTTGCCTGCAGAGACATCGAATCGAAATTGAAATTGAAATTCAAATGAGAATAAAATGAAAGTTGGAGAGAGAGAGAGAGAGAGAGAGAGGTTAGGAGTACGGACAGGAGGTAATCGTAGAAGCCGAAAGTGAGGACAAAAGTACGGCAAGCCCTAGTAGCGGCGGCGGCTTGAATCGACCCTAGGAGCGACCACAGTGCACGGCGGAACAGCCTCCTTCTCTCTTGCGTCGTGTCTTTGTCCTCTCTCTCCATCTCGTATGCGAATCGTCTCTCTCTCCTCCAAGCTCCCTACTCCATGACGGTGATGGCGGCGGCTGCAGCGGAGTTATGGCGGTGACCCCCTCTCACTCTCTGTTCTCTCGCTAGCACCCTCTCATCTCCGTGTCCCTCCTCTGCTCCCTCTAGTTCACTCTTTTTCTTAGATCTGGGGGGTGTGTATGTGTGAAAGGGGGCGTGGTGGCAGCGGTGAGTGATGGTGAGTGAGTGTGAGTGTGTGGGTGTGTTAGGGTTAGGGTTTTAAACTATTCGAAGGTGAATTGCGAAGGCGAGGGGGGCAAAACCTTTCTTTGATCTGATATTCTGATGGCGAAAGGGGGGAAAGGGGAAAAATAATTCTGTAGTGTGTGCTTTTGGCAGGAAAGGGGAAGAAAAATTTACTAAGGCTTAGTTTGGTAAAGCTTTTATTTTTCAAAGGTAGCTTATAAAAGTTAACTTTTAAAATATGATTTTTTGAAAGTTGCAGCATTTATGTTTGGTAAATCAAATTAAAAATAGCTTTTAATAAACACAAGCAACATCAATTGCATTTGGTAAAATAGCTTTTAAAATTTAAAAATACTATAATAGACATAAATGTAAGCATTAAATTTGAAAATTAGTTAACATATGAGGTTATATTAGACTTTTAAATTTTGAAAAGCAGAAGCCAACTTTGAGAAGCTCTATCTTAGGTGCTTTCAAAAGTATCCCCGATCTTTTAAAAGCTACAAGCACAAGCACATGGTCTTTTCGATTTACCAAACACAAAATAAGGAGCTTGAGCTTTTAAAAATCACAAATACCTCTTCGAAAAGCTTTACCAAACCAAGCCTAAGTGTCATCATTTGGGCTAGATATATTAGGCATCACTTTTGAAGCACACCCAAAATATAACAAAAACGTTACTTTTTAAAAGTGTTCTCTTTGGTACAAAAAGTGTACCCATAGATATCAACATAAGGCTACGATTAGTGATTTTTATTGTATCTAAGGCTACACTTTTTAAACCATGCCACAATTGTGTTTTCTATTCTCTTATAAAAGGGTAACACGGAAAAAACTGTAAAGGCTACGCTTTTCAAATGTAGCTTAAAAAAAGTGTGGTTGAATGGGTGTTTTTTTTGTAGTACAAATTGTTAAACAACCTGTTAAATAGTAAGCAAGTATTAGGCTTGCATTTTTACAAGGAGGATGATGGAACACACTAGATGGTGAGACGATGGAGATGATGGGGTTGGAAACAAAGATACGATGGCGCGTCAGTGGCTACGAAGACGAAACACTGAAGGGACGTCACGACTTTTAACGACGTAGATGAAGGGTCACATGAACATCATGGCTTCAACGATGCAAGATCTGACCTTGTCTGTAGCGTTTTGAGTAGGATTGGAGGAGATTAATTTGCTGAATGGACAGGTTTTAATCACTTACAGTTTGCCAAAGAATTAATCATTCATTGTTACTTTAGATAGTAAGAAGTATTAATTCAGAAGGATAAGCATCTCTAAAGCCTTAACTATTTTTATATATTGTTTCTTTACTAATCTTTAATTGCTTTCTTTACTTTCTTGTTTCATGCGCCTACAATAACAACAACTCTTTCTCTATTTCACCTGACTAAGACCTGTAGGATAACCATTGCTTACTCAGTCCAACAATCCTTATGGGATCGACCCTCACTCACCTGGGGTATTACTTTGACAACCCAGTGCACTTGCCGGTGAAATTGTGCGAGTTCTGATTTCGCACACCAGTGACCAGTTACTTCTAACATTTTCTCGGTTAGCTTTGGATTTGTGATAACTTTGCGACAGATTTTAACAAAATTAGCGAGTAATTTGCTACAAAATTAGGTAGGATATAGCTTTTGTTTTGCGACAAAATTGCAGTTGCCAAGTCGCTTGCTAAATTAAACTTGCGACAACTTAGCGACAAATGTATTTTGCCCGCTAATCAGCGACTTGAAATCAGCAAATGAAGTGTGTCAATTGTTAAACGGTCGCAAATTTCTCGATACTTAGGTCCTAAGCGCTCAATATCTGTATTTCCACTTTAGCGACTGATTAGCAAGGACCACTTCCCTAACTGAATGATTTATCCGTTACGATGAGTTAGCGACGACTGTTTTCTGTCGCGACCCTAATTTTAAATTTTACAATATTATGCGACAAATTAGCGAGAAACTAGTTGCTCGCTAAAACTAAAAACTTTGAGGACAAATTATCTAAAAAATTGTCCATCGCAAAATGCATTTCAAGTCTTTGTGACGGATTAGCTAGTAACATTGTTCCTCGCTAATTAGCCTTTTCACACAAAGTTTATTTAGTGACGAACTAGCATGTGAATTGTTTCTCACTAATTGTATATCAAACACTTGCGACAAAATAGTGACAATAATATCCCTCGCTACTTTACTTTTATTCAATTGAACCCCTAAGTGACTGATTTGCTAGAACATTGTCACTCACTAATTAATTTGAGACAAATTAGTGACGAAATATTTCCCGCTCTTTTTTTAGCTACAAAAGTCAATTTGCGAGAAATAAACTTACTCGTGAATCTCTCACTAATCAGTCACTTTTCTCAAGTTTGGATATTTTGTGACCGCTCATTAATTTTGTTATTAGTGTGTCACTAATTTCTCGCAAGTTAGTGACAGATTAATGACAAAAAATATTTCTCGCAAAAAATCGTCGCTAATTCGTCAAATTCTTGTAGTGTAATTTAATACTAGATTATCTTAAGTCACTTTTGTTACATATTTGTCCTTTTATTTTTTATTATCACATTTGAATGTATAATTCATCCATCCCCACAGTTTAGTATGAAGAATTTAAAGATAAAATATCTACTAAATTGTTGTATGTGGCTAATAAGATTTTATAACCCTAATAAAATCTCATAAATTTCTGCAATTTAGTGTGAGAAGAAGCTAACTTAATGCTCAACTCAGTTACTAAAACTTATTTAGGTTCCATGAATTAGGGTGAGAAGAGGCTAAATAATCTCCAACTCGCATACTAAAACTCGTTTACTTTTTTCAATTTAGTAGATTTAGAGGCTAAAATTCATGTTTGTTTCACAATCTAGTGTCGTGTGTTGGAGACTAAAATCTATTAAGTACGAAGATTTAGTAAGCTACTCGAGGCTAAAAGCCATATATGTATATATGTACCACAATTTAGTGTGACGTGTAGAGGTTGAGATCCATTTTTTTAACAGGATATAGTGTGGCATGTGAGGAGAATAGGACCTTCTTGCTTTTGCATGATTTAGCATAAAAGCAAAAGAGGAGAAGTTGATATCCATTGTTGGGACAAAGGAAAAATGAAGTAATAAAGTAAAAATATGATGAATAACCTAGATTAATTGTATCGATTAGATAATATTGCTCGTGACGAGATTCATAAATAAAGAAATTAGTATTTTTTTTTTCATTTAGATTCATTGAACATATTAAATTACACTTGTTAATGTGAAATATAATGGTGTTTTACTTAGATGAAATATCAGATTATTACACATATCCAATAAATTCATGATGAATAAATCCATACAAAGTTTGAGGTATTGTACTTATTATTATTTGAACGAGTAAATTAGGTATCTGAAAGTTTACATCACTAACAAAAAAAAAAAAATTTAAAAGATATTAACAATAGAAAAAATTTAAAAACACCACAAAAAATTAGATATTAAATATATATTCTATAAAAGATTTTAGAGATTATATTGTGATGCAAATTTTATGGTCATTATTAAGAAAATAAGATTTTTCATTCTTAAAATTTAGTAATTTTATGTCAAGTGAATTTTTCTAAAATTTTTTTATTGTGAATTATCATATTTTTTTGAAAAATAAAAAAAATTTAGACATAAAATTTTTTCTTAAATTTTTTTGTACACTTTCAAAATATTTATTTAAATATTACCATAAAAATTCAGATTAAATGGATGAGTTGTTTGCTAAATACAAAATTTTTTTGTCACTTACAAAAAATATAATAATTATTAGTTAATTTTGCCGTATTTTCAAATTATTGAAGGGTTGTTTTATCGATAACATCTTTTAGAGACCTTTTTGTTGGCGGCTGAGTCTTTCGGGTTCCAAATTGGTAGTTAACCCTTATTTGAACACATACTTTTCACCCTTTAGTTTCGTCGACACTAGTTTTATGAGCTTTGAGATTGGTTTGAATAAAGTGCCTGCTCAGATATTTACAAGGAGCAGGGTTATTCATGGATTAGATTCAATCTACAAATCCACGGTGTTTATCTGAAGCTGATCCAAAAATTGTGGATGTGATCTGATCCGCACACTTATAAGATCGTATTGCAAATTTCTGTCATATTGATGAGCCAAAATTGATACAACACTCGTACTATTGACAAGTGCACCAAATTGTATCAAGTAATACCACGGTGAGTGGATATCGTTCCCACGATGATTAACAAATTGAGACAAGTAACATCTAATTGTACCTCTACTTAGATCAACCACACCTTGGCAAGATGAATTAGTTCGTGACTTAGAAGAGACAGAGAAGTGAGAATTAATTTTGTTTGGATTATTGGGCGAGGGAAGACTTAAAGAATTAGAAAGAAATCAAGATAGGAAATGTTAAAGGCTTCGAGGATGCTAAATCCTTTAGGAAGAATAATACTTGTGTTTTCAAAACTTTGATTCATGCTAAAATCTTTTCATAGCAAATAATTTATAATTAAATTTCAATGTCTTGGCAATCTAATTTCTCTTAACTTAATTAATCGCCAATGTCTTGATCAATTAATCAAGAGAAGAGGTTAAGAATGGTTTCGATTTTAAGTCACACAATATTCAAATACTATCCCTAGATGAATTAAATGTCACATATTCAAGAACTAATTCTAAAATGAGTCAAAATTATGAGATGAGTTTTAAGCTATTTCTGATATTAAATCTCTCGAAGTAATACCAAAGTATAAGATAGAATTAGAATATCTCTCAATACTTCTAATCATTATTGATGAAAAACAAAATTCAATCTTGAAAAGGTAGAAAAGCATAAATCCAGATAAAGAAAACAATTCATTATTAATCCATAAAAATAAAACAGAGCCCCTAACCTTTAACAATGGAGGTTTAGTTACTAATGGTAGAGAAGAAAATAGCTAAACTAGAGAGAGATGGTGGATGGTGCATGATCCGTATATGATATCCCTCTCTTTGTGAACCTTGTTCACTTATTTATATCTAACTTCCTAACTAATTCAAATTCAAAAACTAATCTAATGTTATCTTTTAAAGAAAAAGATAACTTATTCAAATTCAAATATGATCTAATCTAATTTTGACAACTAAATCTTATCTTTTTAGAAGAGGTTGTTGCTAATTAATCATGTAAATATTGAATTTTGAATTGAATTGAAGCCTCCTCGGAGTTGTTTATGCATTAGAGCTGGGCTTGGTGAAGCGGTGTTGGGCTTGAAGCAAATTTTGAATTCTTGAGAATGAAAAATGCACTTCGATCCGGGTTTGGTGAAATAGAGTTGGGATTGATGCAATTTTTGGAATCCTACGAGTGATAATTACACTTGGAGCCGGGCTCCATATCTTGGTGCTAGATGCCCAGTATATAGAATTTTTAGTAGGGTTGGGCACCATTTTATGAGGCTGGGATCTAGCCCTTTTTTTCTTTCTTCCAATGCATGAAGGTGTTGGGCTCCAAGTCTGGGTGTCCATTTTGGCATTCCAGGCATTGCGCTTGTCTTCTTTGGACCTGTACCTCCAAGCTTGTTTTTGTGTTGATTTTTATCCTATTTTGCTTAATTTCAACTTGAAAACACAATTATTCTAACACAAATCCAAATATATGATTAGTTATTAAAACATCACTAAAAACATAAGAATTTGATTCAAAAACTAAGAAAATAAATGAAAAAACTCAAAAAATGGTTAAAATGACATGTCATCACATATCTTATCTGATCTGCGAACGCCCCTAACAAAGAGTAACTATAATGAGTAAAAGTTGGCCCAATAGTCCAATTAGATAATTCTCATTAGAAGTAAAATTTATTGCTATGGAGGTGGTAGTGATATAATCAACAAGGACGCAAGAAATTAGAAATTGCATCATTTTTCCCTTTGGAATTCCCTTCTATGGAATTATTCCATTCTTATTTCTCTCTAACCAAGTTACTTCTTTTCATATAATTAATCTCTCATATTCTATATTCTTCCCCTTTCAATAGTGCTTTTATTAACCACCATTTTCAATTTTTATGGTAGCTTCTCAGACTCAATTAAGAAACAAGTTAGTCCAATTTTAAAATATTACAACAATTTAAGGGTTATGTAGAAAATATCAAGGTAACGAATCCTGGAGTATTGATTTTATGTTTCATTAGTTGCTTAAAATTTGTAAAGAGGTTTTTTGTAAAAATCTAAAATCTATGCTAAGAGCTTAGTTTAGTGCAAGGCTGTGTAAAATGAAATTTTAGGATGAGTGTAACAACCCAGTTTTCGACAGGTCAGGATCACTGCTAGTTATCAAGTGTTACTTTTTAGTAATCCTATAAAACTCTATACTAAAAAATATTTATTACATATGAACCTTTCGTACTAATGGAATCGTGTATGTAGCTTATTTTTATCATATATTTTTTCTTAATAAACCCGTTAGCAACAACCAAAAACATCATCACAGATATACGATATAAAATAAATACTAAACTAATAGCAAAATCAAATAACAATGAGATTACAGAAAAATTTTCATACATATATACATCCCAAGTTAGTTCATACAAACTCGATATATATATATATATATATATATATATATATATATATATATATATATATATATATATATATATATATATATATATAACTGACAACTTCTTAAATACCTGGTTCGTGTAGAAAATTCTTAAGCTGGTACCTGGGCTAACAAAAGAAAATTTCAAGTTCTATCTCTCAAAAATACTTCAAAAGTGAGGGAAAATAGAGTCTAAGAAAAAAGGACTATCTATCCTACAATCATTCCACTGTCGAGGCACAAGTCTGTAGATATCGTCTCAGGACTAGTCTCGAGAATCACTCACAGTATCTCCTGTAGGGGTTCTAAAATACATGCTCTTTTGGCACCTCTATGAATATAACTCCAGTGGGGGTGATCAAGTAAAAATCCTCCATCTGTGGGGGAAAGGGAAAAGAAACGGGTGAGAACCTATAAGGTTCCCAGTAAGGTACTAACACGGAAACGTATCTCTCTTTTTGTTCCTAGGATTCTTGGTTCTAACATCGTGAGTTATTCTATTACTTAATTTTTTATCCCTAGTTCTTTTACTAACTCTTCTCTCTTTCTCGTATTTGCAACTTTCAAAATTTCTTGATTGATCTTTCCTCTTATCCTTATCATAACTTACAGATTCCATATAAACACAGAAAATCATAAATATAAACAAGTACAAAAAAAATATAACAAATAACAAACACAGAGAATGAACAGTAAGCAAACATAAGCATATGTGCAAACAATATGACGCATGCCTATTCCTAGTGAAGGCCATGAGCTTATGTGTCAGTTAGCTACCCACACCTGACATTATCCGGGACGAATCCTGAGTATGATTTCTCCACTGAATCAGTTAGCACAGGTACCACATGGGTGTCTCTATGTCAGTCAAATACCAAAGCCACACGGATTTACTCGTGTTAGTCAGGCTAAGATTATGATAATAATATTGCTATAGCAAATGTGCATTCAGTGAGAAACGGAGTACCATATGGGTAAACACATATTAGTCAGATAGCAATCTGTACATTTTCTCGGACAGGATTTCTTTGCCCAGTCAATATGTTTCTTTGACTGTAGGCATAAGGCATCTTAGAGCTACCTCTTATCTCTGGTAAATCTTTTAACTTTATATCTTTTCTTCTTAAAGGGATCACTACTTTTAATATTATCTCAAACATTTAGATTTTCTTATACTTTTTCCTAATCTTTTACTCTAAAACGTTTCCGATGTTCCAATTTCTTTCCTATACTAAAAATATCAATCGACCTCGACACGCAAACTTTATATCCACGCGACCTTGACAGACTAAGGTTCATAACAAAATAAAAATTATATCTTTTTTATTCCTAGAACTGGTGCAGTCCAAGAAAAACCATAGCCCTCTTGCTGATTTTCTGACACAGCATCTTATTTTCTTATGCGGGTGGATATACATCTCGAAATACTAGCGTAATAACTCAACTCTTTAATTGAGGTATTCTAGGGAATCTAAGGGTCAATTTTAAATGTTCGTATTAAGATTTGAATTTTCTATAAATTTTCAAAGTTCTGCTACTGTGTTAACAAATTCTGAGAAAATAGCAGGTAGCAGAGATTTTATAAAAATCATGAAAATTTCAATTCTAACTCAATGCCTCTAAATTTTGGTGGAGCTATAACATACACATCCAAGTTTAACTTAAAATAAGTTTCAGACTCATATCACATCGTATGAGAAAGTTATATAACTTTGAATTCTGATCTATTTTAATTGATATGAATCTAAAATTTGAACCAAACATTCTAAACTCCTCAATCTTTTGTTCACCATATGTTTCAGGTTAAAATTCTGTCAGAAATAAAAGATATGTGACTTGGAAGTTGTTATTTTAAAATCAGTAAAACAAGCTTTATGCAAAAAATGCCAAAACTTTCAAAAATCATAACGTTGAAGTTACAAATTCATTAATTCTGAAATTTTTTGAAAAGTAAGCTAACATGTAAAAGTTTTATACAAAATTAGTTTCACTCAAGTTGGATGTCTAGAATAAAAGCAGTAAATCATGTAAATTGGCTAAAGTTCTGTAACACTCTATCCTGACACAACAGCGGCAACACTACTTCTTACTTGAATAACTTTCTTTGTAAAACTTGGACTGGGTATACTAGACATATAGGGCTTTAAATTACTTTTAGTTCCAGCTCAAACTCTTATCATAATTTAAAGTTAGGTACATTGGAAGTTGCTACATCAATAACATAAAATAAGATCATACTACATAAACCAATGATTTTCAAAAATTCATTCCTCCTAATATACTCATCAATAAATTTTAAAATTTTTATGAGATAATCTATACACACCCCGATTTTACAGAAAATTAATTTTACCTAAAAAACCATTTATATTTCTCGCAAAATTTTGTACAAGTTGACGCCAAAGTCTGCAGAATTTCTACAGTAAGCAATTCAACAACCTCATATACTAACTTTCACTTCCGGATTTTGAACTCTTCTAAAGCCGTATTTCTAACTTTTGTTTGGTTATCTAAAGTTTCTAACTATTAATACAACCCCAAGAGTTCAGATTAATCAATTTATCAACATACAAGTGCATATACATAACAATACATTCATTTTCAGCAACATCCAAAAATAGAAATTCAATAATGCACTTGTCACCATTCAAACACATAATCAATTATCATTCATCCCTTCCAAACATAGCCACAATCAACAATATCTATCCTAACCCTTATTTCTTTGATGATCACAATCATAGAATTCTGCCTCTGCTTCCTCTTTGAATAAGAAACCCTAACTATTCCCAAAATCAGAATTTTGTTAATCACAAAGCCATTTGATAAACCATAATTTTATGGTTTATCTTGTATTAAAATGAGTAAATTTTATCAATCTTTTCTATATTTATTCACTAAAATAGCATGATTTTGTGAATTCTCTCTAAATTGTGCTTAAGAGTGAAAACATGCTTTTTAAGACCTTAATTTGCTAAATTCAATTTACTTTAATTCCATTTGATGTCTTGATGTGTTTGTTAAGTAATTTCAGGATTAGAAGGCAAAGATTGAATTAAAGAAGTGAAGAAAAAGTATGCAAAGTGAAGAATTCATGAAGAAATGAGATTTTTGAGTAATTCATAGTCATGTGTACGCATGCTTTGAGATTTTGCCATATTGCGCATATGCATGCCTCATGTGTACGCATGACATCAAGCATGTGATTCACTTAAGAAAAACGTGGCTGGCGATTTCTGGACCTTCTCAAGCCCAAATCCAACTTATTTTTAAAGTATTTGAAGCCAAATTCAATAAGGAACAAGAAGAGAGCAATTAAGTTTAGTTCATGTTTTATGTTATATTCTAGAGAGAGAAAATCTCTCTTTTCTCTAAAATTAGGGTAGATTTAGTTTAAATCTCTTTTAGATTTAGGTTTTAATGCTTGTTTTGGTTTAATTTCCTTTACTTTTCATTGTTGAATTGTCTTAATTCTCTTAGTTTTCTTGTTAATTTCTCAATCTTGTCATTTTTAGTTGTATGAACTCTCTTGTTATTTTTAATTTCTATCAATGCAATTTGATATTTATATTTATTGAAGTTTAATTGAGTTGTTATTTTTATCTTGCATTTGGTAGTTCTAGATTTCATTATTGTTGCAATTTTACCATGATTTCATTTTATGCCTTCCAAGTATTTGTGAAAATGTTTCTCTTAGTTTTAGGGTAGATTTTTACTAATGTCCAAATTGAGTAACAATTAGGAGATTTTAATTAATCTTGTTTCCATTAACGAGTAAGACCTACGGATTGAGATTAATTAAGCCCGGTTGACTTATCTCACCATTAGGGTTGACTAATTGGGTTTGCTCTTATAATTGTCATGTCGTGGTTAGTGATGCAAGAGTCGTTGATGTCCGATATTGATTGGTGATTCAGGGTTGTTAGTTGTTCTTGTTCCATTGACGAGTAAGACCTATGGATTAAGATTGACTATGCCTATTTGACTTTCTCCCGATGTTGGAGATGACTAAATAGGATTAACTCTAGATAATCACTATGTTCGTGGACAATGACCCGGATAGGAACTCCTTGATTCTAAATCCTAGCCACGAATGCCTTTTAGCATTAATATTTCTCTAGTTGTTAGCTTTACTTTCTTGTCATTTACTATCTCGCCTCTTTCTCTGCAAACTCCCCCTCTTATACTCGTAACCGATAACACGCATATCTCACTGTAATTCCTTTGAGAGACGACCGGAGGTTTAAATACTCTCAATTTTTATGGGTTTGCATTATGACAAACAAATTAAACTTTGATCATGAGGGTTAATTGCCGGTTTGGACTATGCTTGCAACAAAACAATTCTATTTCTATTGAGAAATTCTAAGCCGGCATAAATCCTCGCATCAAGTTTTTAGCGCCGTTTTCGGGGAACTGTAATGTGTGCTTGTTATTGGTTATTGTATATATGTTAATATTGTGAATAGTTTGCTTTTGTTTCTTTGCTTGTTGTAGGAGTTTTTTTTATCTTTGTTTCTTATTAGCTTTTGTTTTGATTTTCTCTTTTCACTATGAATTCTCACAACTTTGGCTATGAATTTCATTGTATCTATATTGCAAGAAATCTGAACTCCAATGATGGATCGCGCTATGGGATTGGAAGTCAAGTGAGAAAGGAGCCGCGCTCTTATGAACGGACTTCATGGTATCCGTATCAATTTCCTTCGTCGCACAATAATGGCAATCCAGCCCATAATGCAAACTAATCCAATGGATATAGTAGACACCACTTTGGTTATCAAGCACAACCACCATATACCTATGAACAACCTTCTCAACAAAGCCCTCCACTACCTTACTCACAAGCCCCATACCACTAACATCTCCATATGATCCTAACCTATATCCATCACACCACCAACCTTATGTGCCTCATCCTTGTGACCACTTTGAATGAGTAATTGTTGAACCACGCCCATTCTAACACCAATAATCCCAAGAACCACCACCCCTATATACAACACCTCAGTATTCTCACTGATATGAACCACCTTCCAATTATGAAATCTTTCTACCAAACAATGAACCCTCCTCTCTACCTCAAGCACTAATAGATGACACTCTCATTAATTCTTCAAGAGCAACGTGAAGCTCGAAAGAGGCAAGAACAAGTCATGGCTATCTTGACCGAGGTAGTAAGCAACTTAGCCTCACAATGTTTGCGCAATCAAGGAACTCTCATTTTCGAATATGGAGAATCAATTGAAGAGCGTAGTATGAAAGGGAAGTTTGAATCTCAAGTGGAGAATGAGGAGTGGACTTATGAATTAGAACAAGTGGAGGAAGCCATAATTATTAAAGAGGAAAAAGTGATTGAATATTTAAGAGAGATTGAGAAAGAAGTGGGTTCTAGGATTGAGAACACTTCCACACTAATTAGTGATATTAATGACCTTGTGGAAGTTGTTGAACCCTCTTTCGTTGAAATAGAAATTGATGTTGAAGAGGACCGTGAACAACCTCCGAGACATGATTCAGGCAATGAGAAAGAATCCAAAGAAGTTGAGCAAGTGGCAAGTTCCATTGTTGAAGACAATTTCACACTAACTAATGATTCCTTTGACTTTGATGAACCTTCTTCCATTGAATTTAAGGTTGATGTTGAGATAGGTTTTACATTACCTTTGAGTTGTGACATAAGTAATGGAGAAGAGTTAGAAGAGGTTGTTGAGGAAATAATTAAATATGAGGGACCTTGTCGAGAAGTGGAAATGGAAGATGCTTGCCAAGAGATGGAGGTAATCAAAGAGGAGCACAAGAGAGTAGAACTTGTAAACTGTTGGAAACATTCCTTCCTAAGTCACCATCATCCATTACATTATTCAAGTGGATAAAATTCATATCTCTTAGCTTTCTTATTTCGCTTGAATATGGTTTGCTTGAGACGGATGATCAACTTAGGGCTCTATACGGATTCAAGAGCAAAATAGGGATGGTTAGTGGTTGGAAACACAATTCTCAATTCATTATGGTTGGATCATCAAGGTTTAAACTTAATGGTTGGCGTAGAGCTCGATTGAGTAGTGTTCTGAGGGTCACCTGAAACTGTAGGTCGATCTTGGCTGAGATCTGCTGTGGTAGCTGGAGCTGTCGTGTCTGACTTGTTGACGTAGGTGGCGCTGCTGATCCTTGATCACCGGAGGGTATGGGTACCTGCAAGAGACTCCGATGCTTAAGTTAGCATGGGCTTTAAACAGGTTTTTTTAGTAGAATCAGAGTATGAGTTATTCCTGGATGCTCCAGTGTATTTATAGTAGTGTGGAGTGACCTTTTTGGAGATAAGATAGTTATCTTATCTTATCTTATCTTTGAGTGAAGTCATGTTATCTCTAAGGGGAACCGCCTTTATCTTTCTAGGCTTTAGCTACCTTTAGATTGGGCTGTGTCCCTTTATTTGGGCCTGCTTGGGCTTCCTATGTCGATTTGGCCGAACTCTTTTAAAGAAGAGGTCGGGGGACCTGACTTGAAGAGGTTGGTTGCTTTGTCTTCAATCAGTCCGGGTTGGATAGCTCGACCCAGGGTATGAACAGTGCCCTGCTTGAGCTCGATTTTACCTTCAAGGTCGCATCTTCAGTTTTCGATCTTTTGGAGAAGTCAAGCTCGAGCATTTAGCCTTTTTTTCGATCTTCGTATAACTCCTGCTGGTCTCCTTTGAATGCGGAGCGTTTTTTCTTTTTTCTTGTTTAATTACTGTGCGCATTGTGCTTCCTTGGGAGTGTGCGAGGTTTTAAATGCTCATTAACTCCCCTTTTTCCGATTCCCTTCTTTCCCTATTTCCATTTCACTTTGAATTTTTGAAGTCTCATCTTTTAGTTTCTTTCTTTCTTTCTTTTCGCTCTCGCTTTGCGGCTTCACTTTATTTCTCTTGACCCTCTGTTTTTGCATTTTCCGTTCTTCCTCCCTTGGTGTTTCTTTGTCGCTGTTTCCTCCAGATCCTTCCCTCACGCTCGTCTCTTCTTCATCTACAGGTTGGTGTTTTCTCTTCCCTTCTATTATTTCTGTTTAGTCGCTTTTTTGTATGTCTCTACTGTTGTATGTGCTTTGTCTCTGAGAATTTTTGACCTTTTCGAGGAATAAATGATGATTATCTGAAAAAGCTTGCATCTTTTGTGGTGATCCCTGTATTTCCTTTGCTATGATGTATGCCTGGTGATTTTTGCTTTCCTAGGGTTTTATTAGGGCCGTTCCTGCATCCTACATTTTTGTGTGTCTTTGTTTCTGGGTTTACTACTTTGTTTGAACCGTTTTGGTGAAGAAAGAATGTAGTCTTGATGGTCCTTGTTGATGATGATGAAATTTCTTGCTGCTTTGTGATGTTACTAGAAGAGGATTGTTTGTGAGATGGTTAGGGCATAGACCGTTGGTTTCCTTCTTTTCTGGTTCCTCCCTTATTACTGCCTCCAAAGGGTGCCCCTGGATTTTAATGTGAATCCTGGGGTTTCCCTTTTGCTACCGTGTCTGATTCTTGTTGTTTATACATTATTGTCCGAATTGTTTTCATATTTGTCCGAGTTGTTTGGTAGTAACCCATCTTTTCTTTGTTTTTTCCTGTAGGAATAGTTGGCCTATGTCTTCTCGCAAAAATATTGTTGAGATGTCTACTAAGATCCCGGATGGCATGTCTGACTGGCTGGACTCTATTGTGTTGATGTGTGTTACCGTTGCTGACTCTGAGTATTGTGTACGGTTTAGGAGGCACCATAGGATTTGTAGTGATAGGGATCAAGAAAAGAACTATGAGTTAGTGTCTCCTGACCCTGAGGAGAGGGTTAGTTTTCCCTCTTTGATTCCAAAAGAGCGTCCCCTTTTTCTAAGCTTATGATTATTTCTTTAGTCAATTGAATATTACTATTCCTTTTACCCCCTTTGAGACCGAGTTGCTGTGGTCTTGCAACGTAGCTCCATCTCAGCTCCACCCGAACTCTTGGGGCTTTATTAAAAATTTTCAACTGCTGTGTCAAGAACTTGATATCCGACCTTCCCAAACTCTATTTCTTTACCTTTTCATTTTGACGAAGCCTAGGGTAGCAAAGAAGAAAGCCTACTGGGTTTCTTTCCGAGCTGCTCAAGGAAAGAAAGTTTCCTCTATGTATGACAAATCCTTTAGGGATTTTAAGAACTATTATTTTAAGGTCCGCGCTGCTGAGGATGTTCACCCTTTATTCCTGGATGAGAACAATGAGCCCGCCTTTCCCTTATGCTGGCAAAAGAATGTGGTAGTATCTAGGTATTCTTGGAAAAGCTTGGATATGGTCGAACAGGCCTTTGTGAAGGTGTTAGAGGAAAATTGGGGAGAGCCTCCCCATCTAGATACGAAAAAATTTTAAGGGATCATTCCCTTCTTAAGGCTGAGCTGGGTATGATGATTTTTCTGCATTTGTTTGTTTTGCCGATCTGTATCGTTCTCTCTTGTAACCGGTTTTCGTTTTTCCCTTTTCAGAGATGGTGAAGTCTGCTAATTCTATGAGGCATTTTCGCAGGGCCAAGAAGGAAACGGCCGCTCAAAATATCTCGGCCAAGACTTCTGAGGAAGGATCGTTTCAGGCTTCTCTGAGGAAGCCGACCTCGGACACTGTGGAGTTAAGGAAAGTCATCCCGACTCCCTAGGTTCACTTGGTTCCCTCTGATCCTCCCCATTCAACTTCTGGTGCTGCTTCCTCTCCCACTGCTGGTCCTCCTCCCAAAAAACAGAAGAATGTGGAGAAACAAAAAAACGTGGATCCTTTTGACTTGGATGCCCCTGATTTTGATGTTGTGGGGTTTGTTGACAATCAAATTGCTCCTTTTGGTCGACTTTCGATGGATGATGTGTCCCTCCTTCAACACTTGAATTTTATCACTAGTAACAGTATCCGGATGGCCCATATGGGTGCGGCCTTATATTGCATTGTCCAGGGTTCTCCTATCCATGCAATGAAAGCTTTTCTTGAGGATTCCAAGTCGGGAGTTCAATAGGATTAAAGGTTTGAAGGATGAGTTAGATGATAGGGTGATAAAGCTAGAGCTGAACTTAGAAAAGGAGAAGTCACGGGCTATTGCCACTGAGGCTGCTGCCAATCTGGCTGGGGAAACGGCGAAGAACTACAAGGAGAGCTATACCCACACTTATGCCGAGGTGTTGGAGCTGAGGGAGAGGCTTGAATTGGCTCTTGCGAATTATGCCGATCTCCAGGGTCATCTGGTAAATACTGTGATGGGTGCTTATGAGAACTTAAAGGCTCAGGTCTGAGTTCTTGCTCCTGAACTCGACCTGACGCTCTTTAGCCTGGACAATGTAGTGGAAGATGGAAAAATAGTGCCCGCCCCAGATGACGAGGATGATGAGCCTCCCCCTTCTGCACCACCAGCCAAGGCTTCTGCAGCCACAAATTCTTCAAATCCTTCTGCTGAGGTCGACCATTCCCAACCTGATCCGGATTGTGAAATTCTTAATCGTGAGGATGGGACCGTGGATGCTATCCCTGTGAATATCATTCCTCCTCCTTCGGCTACTGATGTTATTATTAGAGAAACTTTGAACCCTCTATGATATTGTTGGTTTTTTATATGTACAGCCTGATTTGTGGGCTTTTTAAACTCTATTTTTTGTGATGGTAGACTGCTTTGACTTTTTAGTTGCTTCTATGCAACTTTAACAAAACACTTTTAAACTCTTGAGGCTTGCCTTTTAGGTGGCCTTTTGAGTCTTTTTAATTGTTTTTATTTTGAAGCGTACATTTCTATACTGTCCGTGTCTTTGCAACTTCTGTAGATCTTTATAGAGCATTGGTACTCAGTTGTCCGATCTCTTTTGATTAGATCTTTGTTTAGTCCGTCTTTTGCTCGGGGTGAGATGACCTTTGGGGCTAACTTTGCCTAATAACTTTTTAGCGTTCTGGTTGAACCCTTTTTTAGTTAGTCTGGACAATTTTGATAGCCTTGTGGAGCCATGGCTTTTTGGGCTAAACTACATCCCTTTAAGTGCACGTTTTTTGTGTGGGTCCGACTTTACTTGTCGGTCCGAGCCATAGCTTTAGTTATCTAACTTCTCTTGTCGGACGGAGCTGTAGCTAAGTTATTTTTAGTATTCTATTTTTGGTCAGACCTCGTCAGGCCACTTTTTATGGATTACTTTTTATAACTTCTTGCATTAATCTGTTTTTATCGCTTTCATCTTAGCCGACTTTGTCAAAATCAGGCGATGAATTCTGTTTTCACTTTCTGTTGACCTTGTCGAGATCGGGAGATGAATTCTGTTTTCATTTTTGCCGACTTTATCATGATCGGGCGATGAATTTGGTTTTCACCTCACCGACCTTGTCGTGATCAGACAGTGAATTTTTGCACTCAGATTAATGCGTCTTAGCAGGGAATTTTAGAATCTGAAAAACTTTATTCAAGTAGAAAAACAGGCATGTAGACAGGAATATATACATATGAGTGTTTACCCTTCTAAGTCGGGGAATTCTATAGATCTTAGTTTGGTGCCTCATTAAAAAACCTTTTCAGGAAAAAGAGTGCACCTTGACCTAAGATCTTTATTATTTTCTAACTATAGTACCTTCTTAGATTACAGGCGTGATGACCTTGGTAGCTCTCGTCCCTCGAGGTCAGACACCTTGTAGTAGCCTTTTCCTAGTACCTCTACAACTCGATAACGACCTTTCCAGTTGGCTGCTAGCTTCCCTTCTCCTGACCGATCTGCTCCGATGTCGTTTCAAATTAGGATGAGATCATTGTTGGCGGAACTTCACTGGATTACCCTTTGATTGTACCTTGAAGTCATTCGACATTTTAACGCTTCTTCTATAATCCGAGCTCTTTCTCGGACTTCCTGAAGTAAGTCGAGTTCTATCTGTTGATTTTGGCCATTGTCCTTTTCATTGTAGAGGATCTTTCTGGGGGATCCTTCCTCTATCTCTACTGGGATCATTGCCTCCATTCTGTAAGCAAGTCAGAAGGGCGATTCTCCTGTGGTGGAGTGTGAAGTTGTTCGATATGCCCATAGGACTTGGGGGAGCTCTTCAGCCCAGCTTCCCTTTGCGTTCTGTAGTCTCCGTTTTAACCCGGCTAGTATGACTTTGTTGGCAGCTTCTGCCTGTCCGTTAGCTTGTGGGTGTTCTATGGATGTGAATTTGTGCTTTATTTTCAAGTCGGCTACCAAGTTCCTGAAACCTGTATCAGTAAATTGAGTGCCATTATTCGTGGTGATGGAGTATGGGACCCCAAACCTTGTAATAATGTTCCTATATAGGAATTTCCGACTTCTTTGGGCGGTAGCATTAGCTAGGGGTTCTGCCTCAATCCATTTTGTGAAATAGTCTACCCCTACAATGAGGAACTTGACTTGTCCCGATCCTTGGCAAAAGGGTCCGATGAGGTCTAGCCCCCACTTTGTGAAACAGCCAAGGTGATATTACACTGATGAGCTCTTCCGGTGGAGAAATGTGGAAGTTAGCATTCTTCTAACATGGTAGACATGTCTTGACAAACTCTATTTCTTTTCTTTGTAAGGTTGGCCAAAAGAATCCAGCTCGGAGTACCTTTTTTGAAAGAGCTCGTGCCCCCAAGTGGTTGCCATACATGCCGCTGTGTACTTCTTCTAGGACTTCCCTTGCATTTGAAGGCGCTACACATTTTAGGAGGGGTGTTGAAATCCCTCTCCTATATAAGATGTCGGCCACTATAGTGTAGTACTGTGCTTTTTGTATCAACCTCTTTGCCTCCTTTTTATCTGTGGGGAGTGCCTTTGACTTGAGGTAATTGATTATGGGGGTCATCCACCCTTGATCCTGACCTGATATAGTTAGAACCTTTTCTTCTGCTGAGATTGATGGTCTTTGCAGCGTTTCTTGGACGAGGCTTCTATTATTTACCCCTGATTTGGTGCTGGCTAACTTTGAGAGGGCATCAGCTTGGGCGGTTTGCTCTCGGAGTATATATTGGACCTCATATTTCCCGAGTTGTCCAAGCTATTCTCTCATTTTGTCCAAGTACTTTTTCATGGTGGGATCCTTAGCTTGGTAGTTCCCTTCTATTTATGAGTCAGTGAAGATGGTGAGTTTTTGAGCTCCTACCTCCTTAACCAGCCACAAACCAGCCAGTAATGCCTCGTATTCTGCTTGATTATTTGAAGCAGGAAATTCAAATTTTAGTGAGAGTTCAATTTGGGTCCCCTGATCACTTTCTATTATTACACCTGCGCCACTCCCGATTTTGTTTGAAGAGCCGTCCACGTAGAGATTCCATTTTGTGGGTTTTCCCGGGGTATCAGTGTACTCGACGATGAAGTCGGCCAGATACTGTGATTTGATGGCGGTCTGAGCTTCATACTGAAGGTCGAATTCGGACAATTCGACCGCCCACTACAAGATTCTTCCAGCTAAGTCTGTTTTCTGTAGGATGCCCTTTATGGGCTGGTTGGTCCGAACCTTGATAGTGTGCACTTAAAAGTACGGGCGGAGTCATCGAGAAGTGAGTATGAGTGCATAGGCGAACTTTTCTATCTTTTGATAGTTTGTTTCGGCCCCTTATAACGCTTTGCTGATGAAGTAGATGGGTTGCTGCCCACGTTCGTCTTCTCTGACTAATGCTGAAGCGATTGTCCGGTTTCCCACTGCAACGTATAATATGAGTACTTCCCCTTCCTGTGGTCGGGTAAGAATGGGTGGTTGCCCCAAGAACTTTTTGAAATCCTAGAAGGCTTGTCCACACTCTGTTGTCCATTCAAACCTCTTTCCTTTCCTTAATGTGGCGTAAAAGGGGAAAGATCTAATGGCTGACCCGGCTAAAAACCTGGACAGGGCTGTAAGCCTTCCGTTGAGCTGCTGTACTTCTTTGACGTAGGTCAGACTTTTCATGTTGAGTATAGCCTGACATTTATCTGGGTTTGCCTCAATTCCTCTTTGCGTGAGCATGAAGCCTAGGAATTTGCCAGCTTCTACCGCAAAGGTGCATTTTACGGGATTAAGTAGCATTCCATACTTTCTAATGGTGTCGAACATTTTGGTGAGGTCGGGCAACAATTTTTCCTCATTTTGTGTTTTTACCAGTATATCGTCCACGTAAACCTCCATTAGTTTCCCAATGTGGTCTGCAAAGACTTTATTCATCAATCTCTGGTAGATAGCTCCTGCGTTCTTGAGCCCGAATGGCATGACGATATAGCAATAATTTGCTTTTGGGGTTATGAATGAGGTTTTTTCTTAGTTGGGTGGATATATCGGGATTTGATTGTATCCTGAATAGGCATCTATGAAAGAGATGTACTTGTATCCGGAAGAAGCGTCTACTAGAGTATCTATACTTGGGAGTGGGTAGGGATCTTTCGGGCAGGCTTTATTAAGATCGGTGTAGTCAGTGCACATCTGCCATTTTCCGTTTGATCTTTACCAAAACAAGATTGGCTAGCCATAGTGGGTATTTGACCTCCCTTATGAACCCTGCCTCCAGTAAGGCCTGCACCTGTTCTTCCACAGCTTGGGATTTTTCCGGTCCGAGTTTCCTACGCTTCTACTGCATTGATCGAGATCCTGGGTACACCGCTAGTTTGTGGCACATTAGATTGGGATCTATGCCCAGCATGTCTGCGGCCTTCCATGCGAAGAGGTCGGCGTTATCCTTTAGGAACTGTATTAGAGATTCCTTTAGGTCTCCTTTTGAGGTTTCCCCAACCTTTGTTGTCTTATCAAGGGCATCACCAATTTGGACCTCTTCAGTCTCGCCTTCAGGTTGTGGTCAAAGTTCCTCGCAACCACGAACTCCCTCGAGTTCGATAGTATTGATCTCCTCTCCTTTGCCTTTAAAGTTCAAACTTTCATTGTAACAGCATCGTGCAATTTTCTGGTCTCCTTTTATCGTGCGATCCCTTCTAGGATTGGGAACTTCATACATAGATGTGGATTCGAGACTACTGCAGTGAACTGGTTCAGTGTTGTCTGGCCTATCAAGGCATTATAAGCTGAGATCACGTCGACTACGGTATAGTCTATGCTAAGTGTCCTTGACCAAATTCTCTTTCTGAAGGTCGTGTGTAGTGAAACATATCCAAGTGGTTGGATTGGAGTGTCTCCCAGTCCAAACAAGCTGTTCAGATATGCTCTGAGCTCTTTAGTTGTAGGCCGAGTTTGTCGAAGGAGGACTTAAACAAGAGATCCGCGGAACTTCCTTGGTCTATTAGAGTTCGATGGAGATTTACATTGGCTAGTATGATAGTAAAGACCATGGGATCATCATGTCCCGGGATGATCCCTGTTGTGTCTTCTCGGGTAAAGGTAATAGTGGGGAGGTCGGATGACCTCTCTCCTTTTCCAACATGATATACCTCTTTAAGGTGTCTTTTACGAGATGATTTAGAGATTCCTCCCCCAGCGAATCCTCCATTTATCATATGAATATGTCTCTCAGGAGTGTGAGGTGGTCGTTTGACCCGTCCGACCTCTTCGTCCCTTCTTCTTTTTCTTGGCTTGTCTGCTTTGTTGGCTAAGTATCGGTCTAGTCGCCCTTCTCTCGCAAATTTTTCTATGACGTTCTTTAAGTCGAAGCATTCGTTAGTAGAATGTCCATAAATTCAATGGTATTTGCAGTTCTCTGTCCGATTTGCCCCTCCTTTCTTGCTTTTAATTAAGCAAGGTGGTGGGATCTTTTTAGTGTTGCATATTTCTAGGTAAACGTCCACAAGGGACTCCCGAAGAGGGGTGTAACTGTGGTATTTTCTGAGTCTTTCACTAGGCTGATCTTCTTTTTTCTTGGACTCTTTATCCTTGTCTCAAGGGGGGTAGGAGAATCCAGATTTTAAAGTTCCTCCTAATCGAGAGTTCTCCTCCATGTTGATATACTTCTCTGTCCATTCTTGTACTTCGTTTAGGGATGTTGGATGCTTTTTTGATATGAAGTGACTAAAATGCCCTTCTTTTAGGCCATTGATAAGCCCCATAATGGCTGCTTCTGTGGGCAGACTTTGTATTTCCAGACATGCCTTGTTGAATCTTTCCATGTAGCTGCGAAGACTTTCTCGATCTCCTTGCTTGATTCCCAGTAGGCTCAAGGCATGTTTGGCTTTGTCTTTCTGGATAGAGAATCTAGCGAAGAATTTTTTGGCTAGGTCGTCAAAACTGGTGATGGATCTAGGGGGTAAGCTATCGAACCACTTTATGGCTACCTTTGTTAAGGTGGTCGGAAAGGCCTTGCATCGAATGGCATCCGAGGCGTTGGTGAGGTACATTCGGCTTCTGAAGTTGCTGAGATGGTGACTTGGGTCCGATGTGCCGTCGTATAAGATCATGTCAGGAGCTTTGAAGTCCTTTGGGATTTTCTTTTTCATGATTTCTTTGGTGAATGGATCTTGATCTCTGTGGGAGTTGTCATCGCGATTGGTCTGAACTGTTTTAGCTTTGAGGTCAGCTTCGAGCTTTAAGAGTTTGTCTTCTGACTCTCGACATCGTCTAGTTTCTCTTCGGAGGTCCCCTCGGTTTTGCGCTGGTGTTTGGCTTCTTTTTCAAGTTGTTTGAGACATTCCTATTGAGCTTGTAGGGCATCCAGAGTTTCTGTGTTTGGGGGTTGCTTATCTCCTCCGTTTTGGGGTGTGTCTTTGGAGGTGATGTCCGCGTTCTTGTTTAGCATTCTGTCCACCAAACCAGAGTTGTGATCATTGTCATGGTCGTCTGCCATGGTGATGGGATGACTTCCAGGTTTCCCGGCAACGGCGCCAATGTTCTGAGGGTTATCTGAAACTGTAGGTTGATCTCGGCTGAGATCTGCTGTGGTGGCCTGAGCAGTCGTGTCCGACTTGTTGACATAGGTGGCGCTGCTGATCCTTGATCACCGAAGGGTGGGGGTACCTGCAACAGACTCCGATGCTTAATTTAGCATGGGCTTTAAACAGGTTTTTTTAGTAGAATCAGAGTATGAGTTATACCTGGGTGCTCCAGTGTATTTATAGTAGTGTGGAGTGACCTTTCTGGAGATAAGATAACTATCTTATCTTATCTTATCTTTGAGTGAAGTCATCTTATCTCTAAGGGGAACCGCCTTTATCTTTCTAGGCTTTAGCTGCCTTTAGATTGGGTTGTGTCCCTTTGTTTGGGCCTGCTTGGACTTCCTATGTCGATTTGGCCGAACTCTTTTAAAGAAGAGGTCGGGGGACCTGACCTGAAGAGGTCGGTTGCTTTGTCTTCAATCAGTCCAGGTTGGATAGCTCGACCCAGGGTATGAACAAGTAGGTTTAAGAGGATGTTTGGGTGCTTGAGTGAGGACTATGAGGCCATACCACCTGGATGGAACTATGGTAATCAACAAGAAGATAGGTGCAAAAATAAGGTTTGGGACCCCGGAATACAATTTGAGAATCAATAACTTTGGGGTCTTGTCACTTGTTTAAATTTGCTTAAAAGCTTTGTGCGTATAATTTGGGATCCCGGTGGGTAGTGAAAATGCAAACATTGGTGGGGATTCAAGGAAGAATTCAAACATAAGCCACCTTGACAAAAACCCTATCAATTACCCAACTTAAGGACAATAAACAAAAGTGCTAGGTGAAAAACACCTACCATGGTATGATCTTTCCATTTCCCTTTTGTGTATAGTTAACTAATAGTTTAAAATCCATTTTGTTTTAGTTTTGTTAGGTTTGTTTGATAGTTTAGTATGTTAAATAAGGTTTGGTAGTGTTTTGGTAACTTTTTGGGTGTTTAAAATTCTTGGTTTGGTATAAGAAATTAGAAAATTTTTGAAAAACAGAGCACCTGTCATGTATATGCATCACCCCCACGAGTTCACTAAATCATGTGTACGCATGCCCCATGCGTACGTATGATCCCCCCTACCCGAAGGAAATGGCCATCGTGCATGAATCGTGCATCTGGCTGGTGTACCCGCGCATGCCACCTGGACAGCAAGATTTGGTTGCTGTGCGAGTACTGTGCAAAAACTATACGTGTGAGCACAATTCAAGGTCGCGCGTATTCCTGCCTCACTCGTACGCGCGACACCCCATCCGGAATGGATTGCTGTTTGTGCGTGTGTTGTGAATACACACAACCTAAAAAAAATTCATGTCATGCGTACGCATGCCTTCCGCGTACGCATGACTCCCTTGTTTCACATACTTTTTTTTCTTCTCTTCTCTACACTTCTTTTCTTCTTCTCTCTTTTCTTCTCTTCTTTCCCTCCTTCGACTACCATCCACCACCACCATTCACCATCCACCATCCACCACCATCTCCTCTAGTTAGCTAGTTAGGTAGTTAGTTAGTTAGTTAGTTTAATTCTTTGCTTTAGTAGATTAGACGGTTAGGATAGGTTAAATTTGGTAAAAAAATGTTGGATTATTAATCTGATTTGCTATTTTTTGTTGTTGATATTCACTATTGGATTGATATTGTAGTTATATTTTGTTACTTGGTATTGAATTCTTCATGCTTAATTTTGTGCATACCAAGTACTTATGACATTGCCTTCAAGAATGTTTTTGGATTTCTAAATTGCATGTTGTAGCTAGCCACCATGTAATTCGAATTCACTATCTATTATATGAAAATTGTATGTAGTTGATGCATTTTTTTGTTAGGTGATGCTTGTTTATGTTGATTTTTATCTACATCACCAAGTCGATGCATTGAGATTGTGGAATTGTGAAAGTGGATCGTAAGCTTACCTACTGACATCTTTTTGAGCTTTTTGAGCTTTGTGAACTATGCTTGCTATGTGATTGATCTCCACTTATATCTCTCTTTTCCTAAGTTGCATAGAACCCATATTTCCCACTTTATGTCAATTAGGTGATGCAAACAAAAATTCAAAGTATGTCATTGATTGATGTGCAAGTTCCATATTTCATTTGGTTCATTGAATTCTCTTGCACATCAACCAATGTCCATTCATTATCCATTTCACAATCACTTGATTCTTGCTTGAATACTTTCAAGCTTCTTTATTACTTGTTTGTTTGTCTTAACCTACAAGTTTCCTTTAAAGTATCTCAAGCACACTAGAATGAGTGAAGTGCATACTTCTTTTGTGTAATTGTGACATAGCTTTCTATGCTAGTATATATGTTTTAAACCGCGCACAACTTAGAATTCACGCGCCATTTTTATTAATGTCACAAAATTATTAACTCACTTCATTTTAGTTATTATTACCTCATTCCAACAATATATGCTTCTTTGTCTTCAAATTTACTCATCTTAATATAGTCTATTTTATACTTTTCAAGATAAGTCACCATAAGCAAAAAGGGAAGCAGAAGAAAGAACATGCAGCAGCCGGATGACCCACCAACTAAAGATGGCGATCTGTGTAGTCATCGTATCCCCTTGCTCATCTTTGAATGCACAGAGGACTGTGCAAACTTTTAAGTGTGGGAAAGTCGTCCGACCAAATCGACAATTTTTTGGTGAAAAGATTCTAATCCTGACACTTTCACATTTCAATTTTTTCTCTGCCATTACTATGTCTTTTAGAACTCTTAGTTACATTTTTTTTGTTTGTATATATTTTAGAGCTTTAATTTCATCTTTCTTAGTTTATTGTGTTTTCTTTCATATATACACATATATAATAAGTTTAGTCAAAATAATAAATTTCTCAAAGAATTTATCTATAAGGCATCCCAATTGATTTGAATTAAAATATTTTTCATTAAACTTGCTTGAATTATGATTGTGGAACATAGTTTTTGAGCTAAGAACACAACCATGTGAGTTTTGAGCCTAATTGTGTGGTTGCATCATAGAATAACTATTTCCTTCTTGTGTGTTATTCTCTCTCTATACGATTGAAATCTTTAGTTTGTTTGATTCTTTATGTCCATTATTTGATGTATATATGCATTTATATTATTGAGGGCTTTATTTCATTTGAGCTCACTTACTCAAATGGCCTTACCTTTTTATCCACCATTGTTAGCCAATTTTGAGTCTATTTTCCCTTTTGTTCTCAATTTTAGCACATCACTACCCCTAAGCGAAAAATAATAAATGTCCCTAATTTAGATCTTTGATTAGTATAGGCTAGTGAGAGTGTGTATCATTTAAGTGTGGGCATGTTTGGAAACATTGGTTAAGATAAAAGTATATTTTGTAGCTTTGTTAAGATCTTGGAAATTGGGTACATACACGTGCATTAAATGTTTAAACCATATGCATTGATACTTTTGTATATATTTTATGTTGAAAAGAAAAAAATGAGAAAGAAAAAAAATGAGAAAGAAAAATAAAAAGAAGGAAAAAAGAAAAAAAACAATAAAAAAGGGACAAACGTTAACCTAAACAAAGTAATAAGAATAATGCATATGTGATATAAATTGAAAGAATGCACGAGTGTGTGCAAAAGTGAAGAATAAGTAGTTAGATTTGTATTTGAATTGTATAAGTTGTTATATGTGTTAGGTGAGAGTTTAAGTTAATCAAAGATTCAAATTTCAAGCTCACATGACCATATGCATCCTTACCTTTACCCTAACCCCATTACAACCTTGAAAAAATTCTCATGATACTTGCATGCATGCATTGAATAATTATTGATTGTTAGAAGAAGAACAAATCTTAGAAAGCATGATTAGAGGAGGATTGAGTGAATCAACCCTATACACTTGAGCGACTAGAGCGTATACACATCCGGTGAGGGGTTCGATTGCTCAATTCTATGTTTCAACCTGTGATTATCTCTTATCTTACAACTTTATAAATGTTTTTCTAGAAATTTAATCAATTATTGGATTTGACTTGGTTGTGATTGGTTTAGCCCTTGTGTTTATATATGTATTCTTGGAAATTGATCTATTTTGACCAAGTAATTGCATGCATTTAGATAGATTGTATATAGATTGCAACGAATAAATGTTGATATCCCTTTCTTGTTTCTTCCTTGGGTTTAGCATTAGGATATGCTATTGTTTAAATGTGAGGAGATTGATAAACCACAATTTTATGGTTTATCTTGTATTAAAATGAGTGAATTTTATCAACTTTTCCTATATTTATTCACTAAAATAGCATGGTTTTGTGAATTCTTCCTAACTTGTGCTTAAGAGTGAAAACATGCTTTTTAAGACCTTAATTTGCTAAATTTAATTTACTTTAATTCCATTCGATGCCTTGATGTATTTGTTAAGTGATTTCAGGCTTAAAAGACAAAGATTGGATTGAAAAAGTGAAGAAAAAGCATGCAAAGTGGAGAATTCATGAAGAAATGAGGTTTTGGAGTAATTCATGGTCATGCGTATGCATGCTTTACACGTACGCATGCTTTGGGATTTTGCCATGTTGCACGTAGGCATGCCTTATGCATACGCATGACATGAAGCACATGCTTCACTTAAGAAAAATGTGGTTGGCAATTTCTGGACCTTCTCAAGCCCAAATCCAACTCATTTTTGAAGTATTTGAAGCCAAATTCAAGAAAGAACAAGAGGAGAGCAATTGAGTTGTTGTTATTGGTATCTTGCATTTGGTAGTTTTAGATTTCATTATGGTTGCAATTTTACCATGCCTTCATTTTATGACTTTCAAGTGTTTGTGAAAATGTTTCTCTTAGTTTTAGGGTAGATTTTCACATTCTTGGCTTGGAATTGAGTAATGAAGGTGACATTGATGTCATAATGTCCGAATTAAGTGACAATTAGGAGATTTTAATTAATCTTGTTTCTGTTAACGAGTAAGATCTATGGATTGAGATTAATTAAGTCCGGTTGACTTATCTCACCATTAGAGTTGACTAATTCGGTTTGCTCTTATAATTGTCATGTCGTGGTTAGTGACGCAAGAGTCTTTGATGTCCGATATTGATTGGTGATTCAAGGTTGTTAGTTGTTCTTGTTTCCATTGACGAGTAAAACCTATGGAATAAGACTGACTATACTTATTTGACTTTCTTCCGATGCTGGAGATGACTAAATGGGATTAACTCTAGATAATCACCATGTTCATGCTCAATGACCCGGATAGGAACTCTTTGATTCTCAATCCTAGCCAGGAATGTCTTTTAGCATTTATATTTCTCTTGTTGTTAGCTTTATTTTCTTGTCATTTACTTTCTCGTCTCTTTCTCTGCAAACCCACTCTTATACTTATAATCGATAACACGCATACCTCATTGCGATTTCTTTGAGAGACGACCCGAGATTTAAATGCTCTTGATTTTTATTAGTTTGCATTGTGACAAACAAATTAAACTTTGATCGTGAGGGTTAATTGCCGGTTTGGACTATACTTGGAACGAAACAATTCTGTTTCTGTTGGGAGATTCTAAGCCAGCATAAATCTTCACATCACCATTCGGCCGATTTCAAGCGATAACAGGGGAAGCATGCTCACCCTTCTTGGCTTGTGATTCATCTGTTCTAATAGAGTTCTAATGGAACAAGAGGAATGATTAGAATTTTCGAGTTGGAAGGAGAAGAAGTAGAGTTACTGGTTGTTATCAAGCAAAGAAAATCAAATAATAGATTTTGGGTGATGGTGTGGCTCCTTCTCAGCTTCGGTCAGTCCACCTTCTTGCCATTACTCTCCTCCTATTGGCGCTGTGATCGATGATGAACAAGAAGAAATGGAAGAACTCCTCCTCAACTTCCTCTCGATGTCACTTTCACTCTCTCTGTCGCCCTTCTTCCCTCTCATTTCCTGCTTCTGTTGTTCATGGAGTGAAGGAATTGAGAAGTAGTTGCTCACTTATATAGACAGATGAAGTGGATGTGAGGTGGTGAGGAGAGCTACCTTGATCTCCTTCTCTTGCAACACCTATGCAAGAGCTATCATTGCAAGAGGTGACCAAGAAGCGGAACAAGGGTTGAGGATTCCTCTTTGGTTCGGTCATTAGAGAAAGAAGGAAGAGAATTAGGATTTTATCATGGTTAAAGGGGTTCCTGATGATGTGTATGATTTTGATCATGGTTCGGTTGAACCAAAGAAAGCGGTTTAATGTGTGTTAGTTCATGGTTAACTAATTTTAATGATATATGATAAACCGCTATTTCATGGTTTATCTTATGCTCAATTGAGTTATTTTTATCAACTCTTTACCCACTTATTCATATGATTTGCATGAGTTTACGTTTTCCTTCCAAATCTTATGCTATGATTGAAAACATGTTTCTTGAGCCTTTAAATTACCAAATATTAATTTTCCTTTATACCATTCGATGCCTTGATATGTGTGTTAAGTGTTTTCAGAGATTACAGGGCAGGAATGGCTTAGAGGATGGAAAGGAAGCATGCAAAAGTGGAAGGAATACATGAAACTGAAGGAACTGCTAAAGTTGTCCAGCCTGACCTTCTGGTACTAAATCGACCATAACTTGAGCTACAAAGGTCCAAATGATACGGTTTCAGTTGCGTTGAAAAGCTAACACTCGGGGCTTCGCGACGATATATAATTTGCCATAGCTGCCCCAAAGTCAGGCAACGCGAATGCGTGGATCACACGGACACGTGACCTGGCAAAAATGCAATCCGCGCAAACGCGTGGACGATGCCTCCGCGTCATTTTGCCGCGACCTGTATGTACCAGAAATTGCTGGAGGCGATTTCTGGGCTATTTTTGATCCAGTTTTCAGCCTGGAAAACACATATTAGAGGCTATAAAGTGGGAGAATGTATCCATTCATCAAACATACATTCATACATAGTTTTAGGTTTTAGATGTAGTTTTCTAGAGAGAGAGGATCTCTCCTCTCTCTTAGGTTTTAGGATTTAGGATTTCTCTTAGTTTTAAGATTGCTGCTTCTCAATTTCCAAGTTCAATGTTCCTTTTATTTATTTTTCCAATTTGATTCATGAATTCTCATGTTTAACTTGATTTCTTTTATTTAATGCAATTTGAGGTATTTCAGATTTATCACTTCTTCTATTGTTTGTTATTAATTGATGTTCTAAGTTAGATCCTAACTTGATTTTGGAGTTGATTAATATTTGGAGACCTTTGAGTTGAATTACTCAAGAGTTAAATTGTAATTGGGTTCATTGTTGGCTGGCTCTCTAGTCACTAATGCTAATCCTTCCCAAGGGAGAGGATTAGAACTTGTGAATAGAAGTAGACTTCCAACTTACTTGACTTTCTTTTACTTTACTTGGTAAAGGATAACTAAGTAGAAGCAACCTTCAATTATCAATTGATCTTGAGAAAAATCCAACAAGGATAGAACTTCCGATTAATCTCTCCTAATCAAGGCTTTTTATTGTTATTATTTTATTTCCTCTGCCATTGCTATTCTTGCTTTTTATCTTAATCAAAAACCCCAAAACACACTTTTTTAAAACCAATAATAAGAACACCTCCCTACAATTCCTTGAGAAGACGACCCGAGGTTTAAATACTTCGGTTATCAATTTCAAAGGGGTTTGTTACTTGTGACAACCAAAACTTTTGTAAGAAAGGAATTCTTGTCGATCTAGAAGCTATACTTACAACGGGAACTTATTTGTGAAAATTCTAGATCGCGCGAGAGTTTCGCTCTTTCAAAAATGGCGTCGTTGCCGGGGAATTGCAAACGTGTGCCTTATTATTGGTTATTGTAAATATTTTATTTTATTTGTTTATTTGTTTTTATTTTTATTTTTAATTTTTATTAGTTACCATGAATTCTCACCCCTCTCGCTTTGAGTTTGGTTCCAATGCTGTTGCAAGGAATGGAAATTATAACAGGAACATGCATCAAAGTCAAAACAATCAGAGATGGAAGGAGCCACGAGGATCTGATCAAGCCTTTAGGCAACAACACCCTCCAAGATACCATGGACCACGACCATTCCACAATGCATATCAAAACAACAGTTATGGTGGACCCTTCCGTGACAACCAACACCCACCAAACTACAATGGTTAAGAGCCATTCCAGGGAGCATACCAAGATGATGAATATGGTGAACCCCCTTGTAATTACCAACAAGTCCCACCATATGCCTATAAACCACCTCTTCAACATAACTTTGGACCACCAAACTCACAAGCCCCTTTCCACCATTCACCTCCATATGACCCTAACCCGTATCTACCATACCAACCACCTTATGAGCCAAATGAACCATACACAGAACCACCCTATTCCAACACAACTACTCTCATGAACCACCACCACAATATACACCATCTCCTTATCATTATCAAGATGAACTACCTTCCTACCATGAACCTTTTCTCCCAACAAATGAACCCTCCTGTCCACCCCAAACCTCCATGGAGAAAGTACTTACCGATCTAAACTCTACTATACAAGCTCTTGTCGCCCAAATCGGACCACCAAATACCTTCAACAATCAACCCTCAAGCTCTAGTGCACTTCCTTTTCAACTACAGAATGATCTCTCCATCCCATCACCACCATCCATGGAAAAGCACCCACATCCATCAATCCAAGAGCAACATGGTCCCAATGATGCTATTGACATGGAACAAGAGAGAAGGGATCATCTTCGCGAGTCCATACTTCATAAGGAGCTAGAGGAGGCCCTAAAGGTGAAGGTAGTAAAGACCCTTGAAGTCGAAGGAGTGGTTGAAGAATTAGTAAAGGAAGATGAAGAGAGAACTTTTGCGTGGTCTAAAAATTCGCAGATAAATCCTCGTTGCAGGTATAGCTTCTAAACCAACAAAAGTCCTTTCTTACAAACGTTTTGGTTGTCATAAGTAACAAACCCCTTTAAAATTGATAACCGAAGTATTTAAACCTCGGGTCGTCTTCTCAAGGAACTACAGGGAGGTGTTCTTATTATTGGTTATGAGTTTTGTAAATTGGGGGTTTTGAAAGTAAGGAACAAGTAATTTAAATGACAAGTAAAATAAATAAATAACTATAGAATAAACTCTTGGCAAGATATAAAAATTCAGAAGTCCTATCCTAGTTACTCCTATGAGAATTGAAGTTAATCCCACTTAGTTAACCTTTACGAAAGCAAGGGAAAGTCAAGTGAACTAATTAGTTAGATTCCCAAGTCCTAGCCAACTCCTAAGGAAAGACTAGAGTTAGTGGAATTCCAGTCAATTAGCCGACATAACAATCAATCACAATAAGTTCATAACTCAAGAGCCTCTAGTTAATCAATTAAAGCCAAGGATATAAAAAGCTAAATAAGAATCATAAATCTGAAATACCTCAATTGCATTAATAAGAGAAAATCAATCTAAACATAGAGAGTTCATAAGCCAATTTGGCAACATAAGTAATTAAATGAGAGCATTAAAGTATCTGAAAGTAAAAGAGAAATATAAAGTAAAATAAATATTGAACCTGATGAAGAGTTGAAATCCTAAATCCTTTAAGAGGAATCCTAATCCTAAAACCTAAGAGAGATGAGAGAACCTCTCTCTAAAAACTACATTTAAATCATGAAAAGTGAATAATTGAAGGCCTCTCTTTGAATGGATGCATTCCCACACTTTATAACCTCTAATCTGTGCTTTCTGTACTTGGATTTGGGCCAAAAAGGGTTTCAGAAATCGCTGGGAGTATTTTTTGTAGTTTTTGGTGCATGGCGTCTGTCACGCGTCCGCGTGGGTCACGCGATCGCGTCATCTGGGAGTTTTCCTTATCACGCGTTCGCTTTGGTCACGCGTACGTGTCATCTGCGTTCTGCTCAAGGCGCGCGTCCGCATCAGTCACGCATTCGCGTCACTGCCTTTTTGCGCTAGGCACGCGGCTGCGTCGTCCATGCGTTCGCGTCGCTGCCAGTTTCTTCAAAAAACTCCATTTTGTGCTTTTCTTTCCATTTTTGTATGTTTCCTTTCCATCCTTTAAATCATTCCTGCCTTAGGAGATCTGAAAATACTCAACACACAAATCACGGCATCAAATGGTAAGAAAATGTAATTAAAATAATTATTTTTAAAGCATAGGTAACATGTTTTTCACATATATCACATAATAAGGAAGGAAAAGTAAAACCATGCAATTTCACATGAATAAGTGGGTGAAGGGTTGAATAAATCACTTAAATTGAGCACAAAATATATCATGAAATATGGGTTTATCAACCTCCCCACACTTAAACAATAGCATGTCCTCATGCTAAATCCAAGATAAAGAGTAAGGTAAGGTTAAAGTGGTGGAATCTCATGTAATGCAATCTATTCTAAATGCAACTACCTAAATGAATCATGCAATTCTAATTGTTATTCACTTGTATATAAAGCTTACATGTAGTTAAATTAATTCATATCCTCAAGGAATCATATATGCATAGCCAAACCTTAGATAATGTTAAAGCACTTTTACAGTTGAGATGGGTAAAAAATATTTCACAAACTTGCAAGACAATTAACAATTTAAGCAGAGATATATGGTGATGAGCTGTTGAACCCTTACTGGATTTTGTGTTTACTCTTTAGTCACTCAGTGTTTATTGGGTTAATCACTCTATTCTTTTTTTCTATCCTTACTTTCTATAACTTTGTTCTTCATCTAACCAATCAACAAATATGGAATACAGACATACAAAAATCATGAGGTCTTTTTCAAGGTTGTAATGGGGCCAAGGTAAAGGTGAAGGCATATGTATAACGCTAAGTGAGCTAATAAGCGAATCCTTGATTAGTCCAAGATCTCACCTAACATACATACTTTATAAATCAAAGTTTCTTAACCTATTTGCCCAAATTTTCCCTCTTTGTATTGCAAACTCATGTATTAAATTTAATTTTGTCCCATGTGCATTGATTCTTTTTATTTTGCATTTGGGAAATTTTTGTATTCCCTTATTTAAATACTGGAAAATTTTTTTATTTTTTATTTTTATATCAATCCACATGGTAATTCAATTGTTTTGATTTCTCATGAGCATGCTTCCCAATTTTTTTGTTTTTGGAACAACTTATTCTTTTTAAATTCCTACTTTGTTTCTATCATCCCATGTTCCTATAAAATTCTCTATTCTTAAATTTTACACAATATCTATCTTAAGCTAACCAAGGATTCAACTTGGGATTTTTATTTTGTTTTTCTGCTTAAGGCTAGTAATGTGGTTTATAGAACAAGAGGGGATTAAAAAGCTCAAGGGGGCTAACAAGGGTGATGTAAAAGGTAGGCTAATTTGGGATAAGTGAGGAAAAATTCAAATGATGGCCTCAATCATCTCTTGGTATGTATTTATATTCTATAATTGGACATATAGATTAAAACAAAGTAAAGAACATTAGAATGAAAAAGAATGGTAAAACACACAGGGATGAAATTTATGGTCTGAATGTAACCATACAATTAAGCTCAAAACTCACAGACTGTGTGTTCTCCAACTCAAAAATCATATATCAGTTATACATGTCATGCAAGTAAAAATTAAGAGTTCTCATTATTCTCAATGTAAATCTTAGGGTGGCCCTTAAAATTTTAGTGTTGTTCCTTGATGAAATGTTGTTAACTAACTAACATGTAATGCTATATATACAAGGTGTGTGGATTGTTTTAATTTACTAAGATTTCTAGTTTACTCCTTTTATTTTCAATTAAATCAAACTATTATATGCTAAAGGGTAAACTATACTAATGAATCCACATATTCTGTAATTAATAAGTTTAGAATTGCAAACTAAACTAAATGGCTAAAATATGAACTAAAGTGCAAAATGTGGAAAATAAAGTAGAAATACAGCAAAAGAACAATGTATAAGTACTGAAAAATAAAAATAAAAATAAAAATATAGGAAAATAACAAAATAAGATAAAAGACTCTGTAGTGGTTCACCAAAAAGATACGCCAGGAATGGCGACCTCCCCACACTTAAAGTAAAGCATCGTCCTCAATGCTCACTCAAGCTGGGTGTGAAGGAGTGTCATCACTGGAAGGATGGGCTGCTGGAGTCTCTGTGGTGGCATGAGGATCTGCAGACAGGATAAGGGTAGAAGAATCTGTCTGCTATAGTGGAGGTGCTGACTGGAGAGGGATCTCTGGGTCTGCGGCCTGAATCTGGTATGGCTCCTCCTGTTGTGACGCAGCCTGCTCCGGTCCTGCCTGCTCAGCCTCTCTCTGTGCATGTGTCTCATCCTCATGCTCATCCGCCTCCTTTTCAGATGGCTCTAATGGTGTGTCAGGCTCGAAGGTGATGTCGCCGCCAGATCGGATCATCAACTTGAGGTGCTCATAGCGTCGCTTGTTGCGACGCTCAGATCTCTCATATCGCCACCGGTTGCGGTGCTCCATCTGGTCCAGCTGCTGAAATAAGCGGTGCACGAGGTGGTAAACGGGCTCTGAGGCAGGTGGAGGTGCAGTGGGTGCGGCTGGTGCAGCAGTGGATGAAGAAGGGATAGCTGAAGGTGTGGCTGTCTCATCAGAAGTGGTGAGGAATGGGGGTCTGTAACCCAAAGCCTGAAACTTCCTGCTGTGAGGGATAATCTTCTTGCAGTCTGCAGCAGGTGGCTTCTCATCAGCAAGCTCCCAAGGCACGTCAGATCGACGGCCGAGCTGGGTAATCAGATATGGGAAAGGGAGAGTGCCTCTGACATGGACCCTGGCCATGTAATACCGGATGAATCATGGAAGATACAGGTCCTTACCCTCCATCACACACCAGAGGAGGGTGATCGTAGCAGCAAGCAGCTCCGCCTCATGAGTGCTCGGCATAACAAAGTTGCTCAGGATCTGGTGCCAGAGCCGAGCCTCATCATTCAGATACATCAGCTTGATTCCCTTAGGCATTGCTGTGTTCTTTCCCATGACCCATGGGTATTAGGATCAAGGGCTATCCTCTGCTTGACAGCATCCCAGTCAAATCTCAGAAAGCGCATGTCTTCTTCAGCCTTTTGGTAACCGTCAGGCTGATCTGACTTAGGCTGAAGCTGCAGAATATCCTCAATGGCTTCCTCAGTTACCAATATCTGTTTCCCTCTGAGGTGCACTGCATCCAGGGTAGTCTTGAAATAGTTGCAGTAAAACTCTCTGACCCTGGAAGCATTGACCTCTGTCAAGTTTCTCTCCAAGAAGAACCAGCCTCTCTGTTTTATCTGATTGGAGGTGTACTGTTGTAGTTCTTCTGGAATTTTCAGAGTTCTCTCCAGTTACAGGTTTCTGGAGGTGGCAAACACTGGATACTTCAGCTCACAGTATCTGTTTGCAAATTTTACCGGATCATTGGCAGTGAGGAGCTGGTCAGCCTTCTCCTGCAGGGTAAAGTGCTTTTTCCGCCAGGAGTCATCATGCATAATGTCCAGGATAGACATAGAGGATTCGTCTCTTTTTTTTTTTACCAGTGGTTGCCTTGCCTTTTTCTTTTCGTTGAGGGTCAGACATCCTGAAAAGCAGAAAATTCCAGAATATAAATGAAGAACAAAGCAGGAAAATAAGTAGGCAAATAGAATAATAGCAATATAAGCACATAGTGACAAAAGAGCAGTAGAATAATGAAATGAGTTAAATAAATGTACATTTTGGATTGTTTTGGGGTTAAAAATCTGAGATGAGAAATCACAATCCAAAATATAGTATAAGTAGAATACCTGTTAATTAGGAGAAACAATAATCATGCCATGAGTTAAAAAGTTGAAAGAGTTAGTTAAAAAGCAAAGGGAGAAGTTAGAAAGTTAAAAGTGGTTAAAAGTGAAAAAGAGGTTAGAAAGTGGAAAGCAGTGGGTTTAGGAGAAGGAAAGTTTTAGTGAGTGGCATTGATAAATGTTTTCTAGGTAACGAGAAATTCACAAATTTAAAGAATAATCAACTCATATTCAGGCAAAAATATCATGTTATTGATGATAATTCAAAGAGAGATGAGAGTAGCAAAAATTAAAAGGAAATCATCAATAATGCGATTTACTAGCCAGGGAATTAAGAAGGAATAAGAATGCTATCCCGTGCATTCATGAATTGGTTTGGTAAAAGCTAAGTAATGCAAAATTCAAAATTGCCAAAACCAATACATGAATGAGAAGGAAACAATTTGCAGAAAATTGGGCAGCATTCCGGCTAAAATTGGATGTTCCCGGGTAATAAACAGCAAGCAGAACAGTTCATATAAATTAAAATAAAGCTGCAAAAAGACATAGGTAATATGAACCTGAAAGAGCAGTGTAACAGCAGCATGAAACAGTGAAGAACAGCATATGAACAGTATAAATATCACAGCCAGACCAAAATTGCAGAATAGGTAAAACAAGCAACAAGTACGGCGCAATTAACAGGCCTAAATCCACTAACCACATCCTAGCTACCTAACCACCTGGAATCCACTACAAACATGCATCTCTAACTAGCTTAATTCGAACATAATCTAAAAAATATGCAAATAACTACGAATGAAAGAAAAGTGGCGTTTCGGCGGAACCTGGTATGCGTATGAACTAAGGTAGGGATCAGAGAGATGGCGGTGGTGAAGTGGCGGTGCTGGGAGGGGGCACGGTGGTACTGTGGCGGAACAGGGCGGCGCGGTGGTGGAGCAGGTTGGGTTAGAGGGTGGAGTTTGGGTTGGGTGAGGGGTTGTGATGGTAGAAGGGGCGGCGAGGGTTGTGGGTTGGAGGGGGTTGGAATGGGAGGGGGAGCTGGTGGCGTGGTGGTGGTGGCTGGCCACGGTGGGGGCAGCGGTGGTGGAGGGAAGAAGAGAGAGAAGAAGGAGAGGGAAGGAAGAAGGAGAGAAAGAGGAGAGGGGGGGCTGTCGCGTGGTGGTCTGGGTGGTTGGGGGTGGTGCGGCAGTCGGAGTGGTGGTTGAGGGGTGGTGTTTGCGTGGGGAGCAGAGATGGAGCAGAGGGGGGGTTGGGGGGAGAGAATGGTGACGCGGAGGGGAAATAGGGTTTCGCGTGGTTGAAGTTAGTGATTTTGAATCCACGCGAATGCGTGGGGCACGCGATCGCGTGGCTAGGGTGAAATGGGATTGACGTGGTTGCGTGATTGACGCGATTGTGCGGAATGGGTAAAAGATGGTTGACGCAAATGCGTGAGGTACGCGGTCGCGTCGCTGGAAATTGTGCTAGACGCACACTTCTAACGTCGTTTCAGCGCAACTCTCTGTCTCCATTTAGGGGGCCATAATATCCACGCAACGCAGATGCGTCGCTCACGCTTTCGCGTGGGATGGGTGTTTTGCAAGTGACGCGTTCGCGTCAGGGATGCGAACGCGTGAGCCGTTTTGTGCTAAACGCACAATAGCCGCACGATTCCAGCCCAGATTTCTGGGCATTGGATTTTTATGCCGATTTCCAGATCACGCATTCGCGTGAGTGACGCGGACGCATGAGAGGTGTTTTTTGCGACTGACGCAAATGCGTTAGTGATGCGGTCGCTTGGAACAATTCGTGCCAAAGTCACGCCTCCAGCCACGCTTTCGCGTGACTTTCTGTTCACTTTCCTTTTCGTCCTAATGCACTTGTGACGCGGATGCGTCAGCGATGCTTACGCGTCGTGTGCATTTTCTTTCTTTTTTTTATGCAATTATACAGTATGCAATGCTAATGAATAATATTCAGGTTCAATGAAAATAAAACATTATAAAAATAAACAAAACAAAATAAAATTGAAACAGGTACGATCATACCATGGTGGGTTGCCTCCCACCTAGCACTTTTAGTTAAAGTCCTTAAGTTGGACATTTGATGAGCTTCCTGTTATGATGGCTTGTACTTAAATTCATCCAGAAATCTCCACCAATGTTTGGAATGCCAACAGCCTCCGGGGTCCCAAACTAGGCATGTAAAGTTTTTGAGCAGCTTCAAACAGATTCTCAGGCTCCCGGGGTGACGAATGTCAGAATAGATTCCAGGATCCCAAACTTTGCTTTTAAATTCGCCGTTGTCTTGATCTATATTCTTCGATCCGGGCGGTTTAGAAATTGTATTCTCACCAAGATGACTAAACGTCTTCTGAGACCCATTCAATTGAACTTGATACCAATCCTTGCACTTTGAATCGAAGCGCGGAACCTTATTGAACCTTGTACACCAGCTCTGAGTACGAGCCATTTTCCTCTTACTCTTAAAGCCGCAGAGAGCTCTAAGCTGGCCATCTGTTTCAAGCAAACCATATTCAAGTGGAAAGGTAAAGATAAAGGTTAAGGATTGTACCCACTTGAAGCTTGTATTAGGTGGTAATGGCCTTGGGATACGTGTTTCCAGTGGTTCTGTGGGTTCTACTCCCTTGTATTCTTCTGTGAATTCCTTCACGTCTTTGCAAAATTTTTCAACTGCAACTGCGTCCTGATCAAAGTCTTCTATGTCTTCCTCGTCACTCAAGTCATACGTTGGAGGTTGAGAGAAATCTAGCTCGACATCATCTTCGTATTCACTTGGATAAGATTCTTCAGGCTCAAGGAGTTTAGTTGCAGATGTGAGTTCATGATTAGGAGAGCTTGATTCATGATCATTACTACTTGTGAAATCAATTTCTTGGTCTGTTCCGTCCAATTTTTCACAAGGTATATGCTTTGGAGGTTGTGCACTGTCCTCTTTGGCATCAATTTCGAACTTCTCAGCAGAATTCTTTACAACTCTCGATTCCCATGGAGGTTCAGCATCTCCTAAATCTTCAACCACTTCTTCCTCTACAACTATCATGGCTTCCTCCACTTGTTCCAATACAAAGCCATGATCCTCATTGTCCACCGGAGTTTCTAGTGTTTCCTTCATGCTACGCTCCTCTTTTGATTCTCCACATGCAGCCATGGGAGTATTTTGAGTGCTCAGATGTTGGGAAGCTATTATATTTACTACCTCAGTTAAGGCAGTAATGAGTTCCAATACGCCCTTTTGCATCCTCGCTTGCCCTTGAAGAAGAACACGAAGTTTGTCATTCATTGGAGGTTGGGGTGGGTATGAGGGTTCATTGGTTGGGGAAGAGAGTTCAAAATAAGAATGTGGTGGTTCTTGAGAGTAATTGGATTGGAATTGTGGTGGGTAAGGGTCATACGGTGGTGAATGGTGAAAAGGAGCTTGTGAGTGTGGTGGTTCAAAGCTACGTTGAGAGGAATGGTCTATAAGCACAGGGTGGGGCTTGTTGGTAATTACAAGGGGGTCCACCATGTCTATCAGCTTGGTATGCATTGTAGAGTGGTCCTTGCCCATGATATCTTGGAGGGTGTTGTTGCCTAAAGGGTTGATCAGGGCCTCTTGGCTCCATCCATCTTTGATTGCTTAGACCTTGATGCATATTCTTGTTGTAGCTTCCACTCCTTTCAACAGATTTAGAACCAAACTCAAAGCGAGAGGGGTGAGAATTCATAGTACCTAATAGAAATAAAAGGGAAAAACAAAAACAAATAAACAAATAAAAGAAAAATATTTACAATAACCAATAATAAGGCACACGTTTGCAGCTCCCTGGCAACGGCGCTATTTTGAAGAGAGAACTTTTGCGTGGTCTAGAAATTCGCAGATAAATCCCCATTGCAGGTATAGCTTCTAAACCGACAAAAGTCCTTTCTTACAAATATTTTGGTTGTCACAAGTAACAAACCCCTTTAAAATTGATAACCGAAGTATTTAAACCTCGGGTCGTCTTCTCAAGGAACTGCAGGGAGGTGTTCTTATTATTGGTTATGAGTTTTGTAAATTGGGGATTTTGAAAGTAAGGAACAAGTAATTTAAATAACAAGTAAAATAAATAAATAACTGTAGAATAAACACTTGGCAAGATATGAAAATTTGGAAGTCCTATCCTAGTTACTCCTATAAGAATTGAAGTTAATCCCACTTAATTAACCTTTACAAAATCAAGGGAAAGTCAAGTGAACTAATTAGTTAGATTCCCAAGTCCTAGCCAACTCCTAAGGAAAGACTAGAGTTAGTGGAATTTCAGTCAATTAGCCGACATAACAATCAATCACAATAAGTTGATAACTCAAGAGCCTCCAGTTAATCAATTAAAGCCAAGGATATAAAAAGCTAAATAAGAATCATAAATCTGAAATACCTCAATTGCATTAATAAGAGAAAATCAATCTAAACATAGAGAGTTCATAAGCCAATTTGGCAACATAAGTAATTAAATGAGAGCATTAAAGTATCTGAAAGTAAAAGAGAAATATAAAATAAAAGAAATATTGAACCTAATGAAAAGTTGAAATTCTAAATCTTTTAAGAGGAATCCTAATCCTAAAACCTAAGAGAGAGGAGAGAACCTCTCTCTAAAAACTACATCTAAATCATGAAAAGTGAATAATTGAAGGCCTCTCTTTGAATGGATGCATTCTCCCACTTTATAACCTCTAATATGTGCTTTCTGTACTTGGATCTAGGCCAAAAAGGGTTTCAGAAATCGCTGGGAGCGTTTTCTGCAGTTTCTGGTGCGTGGCGTCTGTCACGCGTCCACGTGGGTCACGCGGTCGCATCATCTGGGAGTTTTCCTTATCACGCGTTCGCTTCGGTCACGCGTATGCATCATCTGCGTTCTGCTCAAGGCGCGCGTCCGCGTCAGTCACGCGTTCGCGTCACTTCCTTTTCGCGCTAAGCACGCGGCTGCGTCGTCCATGCGTTCGCGTCGCTGCCAGTTTCTTCAAAAACTCTATTTTGTGTTTTTCGTTCCATTTTTGTATGTTTCCTTTCCATCCTTTAAATCATTTCTGCCTTAGGAGATCTGAAAATACTTAACACACAAATCACGGCATCGAATGGTAATAAAAGGTAATTAAAATAATTATTTTTAAAGCATAGGAAACATGTTTTTCACATATATCACATAATAAGGAAGGGAAAGTAAAACCATGCAATTTCACCTGAATAAGTGGGTGAAGGGTTGAATAAATCACTTAAATTGAGCACAAAATATATCATGAAATATGGGTTTATCAGGAGACATCAAGAAGGAGTCTGATTTTGTCTTAGAGCAAGAGGAGGCTCAAAATGTGGAGATAGGAGAGACCCTTGAAGATGAAAGAATAGTTGAAAGGGGTTGTCATGGAAAGAAAATCATCAAGGATGAGTACGATTTTATATTAAAACTACTGGACAAAGCAGTAATTATTGAAGAGGAAGAAGTGGTTGAAGACTTGGGAGATGTTGCACCTCCATGGGAAAGTCAAGACATAGAGCCTCCTTCCAAGACGGTTGCATTTGATGTTGAGGAGGGTGTACAACCTTCAAGACATGTCATGGTTAAGGACTTGGAAGAGGTCGATCAAGAGATGGAGATTGAAGAAAAAGAAGCATAACCCCCCATGCCCTTGGAAAGCAATGAATAGGAGATTGAATTGGAAGAAAGCTAGAAAGAGGAAGAGGTTGAAATTGAAGAAGCTTACAAGGAGGTGGAAGTTGTTAGAGAAGAGCACAAGGGAGTGGAGCTTGCAAGTTCATTAGAAACACCTCTCCCAAGGCCATTACCGTCCAACACAACGTTCAAGTGGGTAAAATTCTTATCCTTGACCTTTACCTTCCCACTTGAATATGGGCTACTAGAGACGGATGGTCAACTTAGAGCTCTTTGTTGCATTAAGAGAAAGAGGAAGATGGTCAGTGGTAAGGATTGTCCTGCAAGGTTCATTATGGTTGGAAGCTTTAAGTTTAAATGCAAAGGTTGGTGTAGAGCTCAATTGAATGGGTCTGGGAAGTTGTTTGCACGCTTCAGTGAGAATTCTAAGGCTGAACCACCCGGATGGAATCATGATAATCAACTTGAAGACGGGTGTAGAAACAAGATTTGGGATCCAGGAATATATGAGGATCAATTTTGGGAGCTCAAAGCTTGTGAAGAACTCCATCAAAGCTTGAGGAATTTACTTGGTATTGATAGAGATTATTGGAAGTCCAAGCATTGGTGAAAGTTTCAAGACGAGTTCAAGCACAAGCCACCATAACAGGGAGCTCACCAAATGTCCAACTTAAGGACTTTAACTAAAAGTGCTAGGTGGGAGACAACCCACCATGGTATGATCGTCCCTTTTTCACTTTTAATTCTAGTCTGTTTTGTTTGTTTTTGAGTTTTGATTGGACCTGGAATCATGCATAAAATTCATAGTAGCATTGCATTCTGCATACTGCATTATTATTAAAAAAAAAAAGCAAGCACGCGACGCGTAAGCGTCGCTGACGCATCCGCGTCACAGGTGCATTAGGAAGAAAAGAAAAGTGAACAGAGTGTCACGCGAAAGCGTGGCTGGAGGCGTGCCTTAGGCACAAATATGATCACGTGACCGCATCGCTGACGCATTCGCGTCGTTTGCGAAATAGCCTCCCACGCGTTCGTGTCACCCACGCGAACGCGTGGCTCTGTAAAATCGACGTAAAGGGGTGTATGGCAGTATGTTGGGCTGGAATGGGGCTGGACTCGTGCTAAAAGCACAAGCCTTACCATGCAAACGCGTGCCCCACGCGTTCGTGTCACTTTTCAAAAATGGCCATTCACGCGATCGCGTCAACCACGCGATCGCGTCACCCTAAAATTTGGCAAAATGAGTTTCAAATAGAGAGTTGCGCGAACGCGAGGCTGCACTCGCGCCAATCGCACAAATCAGGCCACGCGATCGCATGACCCACGCGTCCGCATCACCTGATAATTATTGCACACCACGCGACCGCGTCACGCACGCGTTCGTGTCGCCTGCGTCGCACAACTTATCCGGATCAGCGCCAATTATCTTATCTTTTCTTCTCTAATCCTAATTTCTTCTATCTTTTCTTCTTTCTTCTTTCTTTCCTACTTTCTTTTTCTTCATCATCCTTCTTCACTTCCATTCTATTTTATTTAATTTATTTACCTGCTTGCACTTATTGCATTTTAATTTTGCACATATTTTTATTTTCTTTTCTAAATTTATTATTTTTCCATTGGTGTTAAATGTTCTTATTCAGCTATTATATCTTTTCTGGTATTATTTGGTGCTTAGTGACTTGTTTTATGCTGTTGGATGATATTTATCTGTCAACGCCAATCTTTTATGATATCTGTGTTCCTTTTTGTATTGACATGCATTTATATTGTCCTTCATTATCTGCTGTCTCTTCCTCTTTGTTGCAATGTTTGCACTATTGATATGCCACATACTTCTATTATTTTCTCACTTGCATGTTGTAGCTACCATGTAATTGAGACCCTTATCATTTGGCATTAACCCACCCATACTTCATTTATTTTCTTATCTTTATTTCTGGGTTACTTTTCTTCCCTTTTTCAGGATGGCCACCCGGAAGGGAACCGGAAGACGTTTACATGAGGAGACAGACAAGTTCATCCGCAAAATCTTCAGAGAAAAGCATCAGTTGGAACCACAACCCCCATCCACTTGCACATCTTAGCATGCACCGAGGACGGTGCAATCTTTAAGTGTGGGGAGGTCGATACCGATCTCTACGGGTTAGTTATTCTCTTCTCAACACCAATATTCTATTTTCTTTGTTCGTTCATTGTTGCATTGCATAATAGATTGCATGTGTAGTTGATTGTTTGCATTTAAGTACTACTTAGTTGAAAAATAATAAGTTTCTTTTTAAGACCCTATTTTTGAAAATTTTCACTAATTTAAATTAAAAAAATTAAAATTTTCTATGTGTTAAATTTGTTTGAAGATCGTAAATTGGAACATGGTTTTTGAGCTAAAGAACACACAACCTGTGAGATTTTAAGCTTATTTATATGGTTACATTATTTAACCATAAATTTTTATTCTTGTGTGTTTTCTTCTCTATAACTGCAATCTATATTTTGTTCCATTCTATATGTCCATTATTTAGTATATTTACATGCTTGCATATGATTGAGGCCATTGTTTGAATTGTTACTCACTTATCCCAAATGAGCCTACCCTTTCTACTACCTTTGTTAGCCACATTGAGCCTTTTAATCCCCATTTGTTCTATATTTTACCACATCACTAGCCTTAAGCGAAAAAACAAATTAAATATCCCAATTGAATCTTTGGTTAGCTTAAGATAGAGGTTGTGCATCAACTAAGTGTGGGAAAACTATGGGAACATGGGTTAATAAGGGAATATATCATGTTTCTAATTTTGAATATTGGGAAATTTGGGTACCTACTCATGTAAAACAGAAAAATTAAAAATTTCATATGCATTGATATGTTATTTTAGTTTTTGTCTCTCTAAAAAAAAGAGAGAAAAAAGAATATATATATATATATAAGGGGACAAAATTATCCCAATGTTAAGTTAATAAAAGATCAATGCATATGTGACACAAATTAAAAGAAAAGTTGATACATGAGTATATGATGCAAAAGTGGGAATTATGGGTAGCTAGGCATGATTTTAGAAGTTATATAGAATGTATGTATGTTAGGTGATAGCTTGGGTTACTCAAGGATTCATATGTTAGCTCACTTGTCCATACATATATCCTTACCTTTACCTCAGCCCCATTACAACCTTGAAAAGACATCATGATGTTTGCATTAGTATGCTAAATATTTATTGATTGGTTAGATGAAGAACAAGGTTGAGAAAGCATGACTAGGGAAGAATAGAGTGATTGACCCTAGACACTTGAGAGTTAGAGTGATATACACTACCAGTAAGGGTTCAGTGCTTAATTCTATGTTCCCTGCTTTCATGAGCTATCTTCTTACAAGTTTACTTACTTTTTATTGTACGATATGAATTAGTGGAATTTGGGTTGTATTTGTCTTGAAGAACTTATTCACTTTTAACCAAGTAGGTAGAAACATTTTGCATGTAGTTGCATTCATCTAGATAGGTTGCATTTCATACATTCTACCATTCCTCTTCACTCCTTTATAGCTTCTCTTGAGCTTAGCATAAGGACATGCTAATGTTTAAGTGTGGGGAGGTTGATAAACCACTATTTCATGGTTTATCTTATGCTCAATTGAGTGGTTTTTATCAACTATTTATCCACTTATTCATATGATTTGCATGAGTTTACATTTTCCTTCCTAATCTTATGCTATGATTGAAAACATGTTTCTTAAGCCTTTAAATTACCAAATATTTATTCCCCTTTATACCATTCGATGCCTTGATATGTATGTTAAGTGTTTTCAGAGATTACAGGGCAGGAATGGCTTAGAGGATAGAAAGGAAGCATGCAAAAGTGGAAGGAATACAAGAAACTGAAGGAATTGCTAAAGCTATCCAGCCTGACCTTCTGGTACTAAATCGACCATAACTTGAGCTACAGAGATCCAAATGACGCGGTTCTAGTAGCGTTGGAAAGCTAACATCTGGGGATTTGCGACGATATATAATTTTCCATAGTTTCTCCGAAGTCAGGCGACACAAACGCGTGACCTGGCAAACATGCAATCCGTGCAAACGCGTGGACGACACCTCCGCATCACTTTGCTGCGACCTGTACGTACTTTCTGGGCTGTTTTTGATCCAGTTTTTGGCTCGGAAAACATAGATTAGAGGCTATAAAGTGGGGGAATGCATCCATTCATCAAACAACATACATTCATACATAGTTTTAGGTTTTAGATGTAGTTTTCTAGAGAGAGAGGATCTTTCCTCTCTCTTAGATTTTGGGATTTAGGATTTCTCTTAGTTTTAAGATTGGTGCTTCTCAATTTCCAGGTTCAATGTTTCTTTTATTTATTTTTCCAATTTGATTCATGAATTCTCATGTTTAACTTGATTTCTTTTATTTAATGCAATTTGAGGTATTTCAGATTTATCACTTCTTCTATTGTTTGTTATTAATTGATGTTCTAAGTTAGATCCTAACTTGATTTTGGAGTTGATTAATATTTGGAGACCTTTGAGTTGAATTACTCAAGAGTTAAATTGTAATTGGGTTCATTGTTGGCTGGCTCTCTAGTCACTAACGCTAATCCTTCCCAAGGGAGAGGATTAGAACTTGTGGATAGAAGTAGACTTCCAACTTACTTGACTTTCTTTTACTTTACTTGGTAAAGGATAACTAAGTAGAAGCAACCTTCAATTATCAATTGATCTTGAGAAAAATCCAACAAGGATAGAACTTCCGATTAATCTCTCCTAATCAAGGCTTTTTATTGTTATTATTTTATTTCCTCTGCCATTGCTATTCTTGCTTTTTATCTTAATCAAAAACCCCAAAACACACTTTTTCATAACCAATAATAAGAACACCTCCCTGCAATTCCTTGAAAAGACGACCCGAGGTTTAAATACTTCGGTTATCAATTTCAAAGGGGTTTGTTACTTGTGACAACCAAAACTTTTGTAAGAAAGGAATTCTTGTCGGTCTAGAAGCTATACTTACAACGGGAACTTATTTGTGAAAATTCTAGATTGTGCGAGAGTTTCGCCCTTTCAATATATCTATACTTCTCTTAAATTTCTTATCAGGTTTGATGAGAACAAGATTGATAAGGTGTGATGATAACATGTGAAGAAGAGAAAACTATAGCTTATAATGAAGAAAAACCGGTTTGATTATAAAAGAATGGAGTTGGTTTGATTCGATTCAAGCTTGGGTAGATTTTTTGGTTCTTTATTTTATTTTTTTAGGTATTCTTCCTAGAAACTTCATTAATTTTGATTGAAGATAGTTCCTTGGTGTTATGGCCGAATTACTAAAGAAAGAAGAATACGGTTTAATGATTACCATTTTCAAACTGTATCGGTTTAAACAACCGACAACTAAGGAATTGGTAGTAGAGAGTATCTTGGCTCCAAATCATATCTAGAATAATTTACCAAAGATAAGTCTGTTGAGAAAAGCTAGTAGTAAAATTTTTATAGATGAATTTAACTCATCGGTCAAATTTATCATTATCGTTACGGTTTTCAGCTTAGGACATGCTTTTATTTCTTATTATACTTTCTTTTCTTCTCACTTATTGATGAGCGGATATTTTATACACTTTTTGGCATCATTTTTATATAGTTTTTAGTAGTTTTTGTTTTTATGAAGTTTTTATAGGTTTTAGTGTTAAAATCATATTTTTAGATTCTACTATGAGTTTTTGTATTTTCGGACAATTTCAGGTGATTTCTGGCTGAAATTGAGGAGTTGTAGCAGAAGTCTGATTTAGAGATAGAGAAAGCATTGCAGATGCTATCCGGATCTGACCTCCTTACATTCGAAAAAGATTTTTTGGAGCTACAGAAGTCCAAATGGAGCACTTTCAACGACTATGGAAAGCTGATTTCTAAAACTTTCCAACAATATCTAATAGTTCATACTTTGCTTTGGATTAGAAGGCCCAAAACTGGCGTCCAACGCCAGCTACCTGCCCCCTTCCTGACGTCCAGCGCCCAAAGAGCAGAGTCTAGCGTCCAAACGCCCAGAGAGGACCCCCTAGCTGACGTTCCACACCCAAGAGACCTCATAGCACGTGGATCTCATCAAAGCTCAGCCCAAACACTCACCAAGTGGGCTCTAGAAGTGGATTTTAGCACTGAATAGACTATTTTATCCTTATTAGTCATCTGTTTAGTATTTAAAGTGTATTTTACATAATCATAAAAATATCACACATACTTTACAGTCTTATTTTTTTTTACTTTGTATTTTACATCAGTATGAGTTTCTAAACCTCCTAGATTGAGGGGAGAAGCCCTACTGAGTCCTATGAATTAATAAAAGTATTACTGTTTCTTCTTCAATACGTGTTTGATTTATTTCTAAGATGTATACTCGATCTTCATCGTGGTGAATAGGATGATTAGACAATGAGCTCTGTTCATCACATTAAGACGAACGTGCCTGACAAACACCCGCGTCTACTTGGGTTCGTGTGAATACGTGACTGGAAAGCACGAGCCAACAGCTATGTTTATACATCTCTCAGACGGCTAATCCACGACTTTGTTAGGGACTTCTCGAGACACCAGTTCAGCCAATTTCCAAGGAGATTAGGGTCTCCGTGGTATGGGATAGAATCCTAAGAAGTAGCATCCTCTGATCCGGAAGATTCGACCTTATCTGTGGTGTTTTGTGTAGGATCGCCAAAGAATGAACTGCTAAGCGCTTCACCCTTCGTCAGATTGGATGACCACGGCCAATGGCGTTCATTCTGTAGCAGAGGAGATCAATAACCACGGCCCATGGTGTTGATCACATACAACCTACCATAGAAGAAGATCATTCACAAGCAGAGAAGACATTTGTACCAGAGTTATTTCAGAAAGGCAAAACAACTCCAACTCTCAACACTATCGTTAAAGTATTAGCACCCTATTATAATAATCCTAACACAACTCCATATATGACATAAAATCAACAACCTTCTGATCTGCCTGACTAAGACCTGCAAGATAACCATAGCTTGCTTCAAGCCAACAATCCTCGTGGGATCGATCCTGACTCATTCAGGTATTACTTGGACGACCCAGTGCACTTGCTGGTACAACAGTATGAAGCTGTAGGGATTCGTGCTACCACTTATATATTTTAAATCCACTATATTATTTGATGATGATGTGACTCTCGGATATGTATCAGATTCTTATCACATAATTTCCAAGAATTGATCCTGTGAAGAACCGGGGTGTTATATTTTACCCACATTACAAAAAGTTTTATCCTCAATAAACTTCATATATATCTTAAAAGTTATAAAACCACAAAAGATTCTATCTTAACTATCTGATCTACTAACCCAACAACTATCTCACTCAAGGAAAGGTTTGATCCTAAAGGTATTCGTGGTGAGGTTACTGGAATTTAATCATCCTTACCTAGGGTTAGAGGTCTTACGTGATCTCCTTTCATGAAATCTACGGTCTATCTCTACCCTTGGTTGATGAAGAGGTGGCTTCTTCCATCAATGAGGATCCATAGGTTCTTATCTTCATGTCTACATCGGTCTCGTACACAACTTTGGCTGTGACTCAGTGATGACAAGTGCTCCATCTTGCTGATTCCTAAGTCGGGCTGACTGCGTATCGGAGTCTTTACAGTTGTCGAATCCATTTCGTTAGAGGATTGAAATAACTTCTTAGTCTTCTATACATGCTTAGATTTGCACATAATCCCTTGTACTAGCTTAGTAGAACTCCCGATCTTTCTTGGATGGTAATTCTCCTTCTCAAGTTTTTGAGTCAAGTCGATAATACCTTGAAGTCTTGCACTTATCAGGTTGAGTCTACTTTTTCCTTGAGGTTAGACCTAGCCTTTCAATCTTCTGCATATGTTCTGTCATGGTCATCATTCCTAGGTTTATTGTAGGCATCCTAACTCTATTGAAGGCACCATAGGTCCCTTGTTGTACTAGCGTGTCGCTCAAAGTGTTGCATCACCAAGGTTAAGCGTCTCCTTAGAGTATATGCACTCCTAGTTGTATGTGTCATACTTCCGAATCGAGTCATTCGCATTTGAGGCTTGATAAATCTCGATAATAAAGATGGATGGGGTTGAGGGTTCAACTAAGGTCAAGGTACTACCTTAAAAACTAAGCTACTTTTATCGTTTCGATCATCTATTCTCATACTATTCCTATCCCAACATCTAACAATCAACCGTACTACTAAGTATAGCAGTTGCGTCCCACACAAGTGTGCTCATGGCGTTTAAAAGTTTTATGATGGCGGTCTATATGATAATCATGCATGTTACGAGAAATCCTATCTCGATAAGTTCGTCTACTCATAGTCATTGAGGTCTTATTCATTCCCAACAATCAACATCAAGGTGATCAGCCTTAACATATCAAGTCAAGTGTGAATAATCCCTGAACAACCGCTCGTAGAGGATCATGCTGAAAAGCATGAGAAAAAAAAAAGCAGAGTAAGCAACGAGCATCGTCAGTCCATTCCTAGGCTCTAATAGGAACGAACTGCTCTAATACCAACTTGTAACGATCTAACTTTATGTCCAAAATTACCATTTTATCCTTAAGTGCCCTAGTTTTTCCATTTAATTTTATTTAGGTTAAAACTTTACCGAATTAACCTTAATATTTTTCTATGATCAAATTATCCTTAATAATTTTTAGTTACTTCCAATTTTACTCCTAAGGACCTAAAATACCATTTTATCCTTTGTTAATTTATTTATTTGTTTTAGTTATCACTTTTTACCGATTTATTTTTAACTATTATTACAATTTTTATTTAGGCCCAAAATTTTATTTTACTAAAAATTTTGACTCAACTAATTAATATAATTACTAATTTATCCTTAACGACACTAAGTTCAGAATTTTACTTATTTTTTATTTAAATTACATGTTTAACCCACTTTTATCAGAAAATAACAATAACACTCTTTTTACTTTTACACACTTGTTAGATTAAAATCAGTTCTCTATCTTATTTCTAACCTCTAACACATCACTTTCCAGGTCTTTTAGTTGTTGAATTTCCAAGGGTGCAGTTTTTCCTTTTTACTCACTTTTGGTGATGCTTAAAGCTTGAAACTTAAACCCCAAGTGCTTTAATTAGTTTCAGTGATTCCATACAATTTTCAGAGGTAAATAAGCTTCATATATCAATCAAATAATAAGTCAAAAATAGAGAAATACCACTGAATTTACAGATTATAAAATTAAGCCCAGAATCACCACAAAGTGGCTAATATGAACGCCGAATCAAACACAAACATATTCTAACTATTCCTAATTATTACATCTCATTTAATTTTGTCACTAGACCTCTCAAACACTAGAAAATACTCTCTCAGAGGCTGGAGAATGTAAGAACCGAGAATAATTAATCATTTAAATAAATAATTAATATTTTCCAAAATAGGATCCAAAAATTTAAAATGAAAATTGGAGGATTTAAATATGATTTTTGGACTCAGTAGATTTTTTCGAGTCAAAAAAATGTATTTTCTGCGAAAAATCGAGTAAAACCGTGAATCGACAGCTGAACCGATCGAACTGGTTTAGGTCTGTCCGGTACTGTGTGAGAATAATTAAAAACAGTAGAAAACCATAGAAAAAATATTAGAAATTAAAAACCGGGAATTAATTTTAAAGGTTTGGCCCAAAGTTCGGCCAAACGGGCTAAAAATGCTAATGGGTTAGACCGAGCCCAAGTTGGGCCCAAGCCCAACATATATAAGCACTTAAAGGCACCTACTTCAACTCATTAAACACACTCAAAAGAGGGAGAGCAGCTGAAGTGAGAAGAGAGTGAGGGTTTCCCAAGTTACTATTCACATACAACTTCAATCCATCATATCTCGAGCTACAGTGCTTCGATTCGTGTGCTGTCAGCGGCTATGCGAAGCTCTCGCTAAGCCCGTCACTTCTAGCCAAGCCTTGTGGTAAGTTTCTAGAAATTTTCTGCCCAATTTCCTGCCCTAAGAAATTCGAGTTTTTAGGTTTTGTATTGAGTAAAATTTTGTGATCATGAGTGTTTAGGTACACTCTAGCACTTGGTTACTATTGGGTTTTGCCCCAATCATCATTTAGTAAGGTGAGTAAATTCAAATCTCTTGTGGTTCTGTGGATTTGATGAACCCTAGGATGAATTGTTGCAAATTATGTGTATATAGCTTGAGATTGTGATTGTTGGCAATTGATTGGAGCTTTGGAGTGATTGTTGATGCTTGTTGGAGTTGATTGGTGGCTTGGATTGTGGTTGGAAGCTTAACTTGTGCTCAATTGGGGTTTTCGTACATATTGAGAATCGGCCAAGGTATGGTTTCGATTTTCTCTATGTAATATATAATATTTCTTGACACTTAAGCTAGTGACCCATAGGATAGGATTGAATTAAATTGGTTGTTGGAATTGTTTTATGATGATGTATGATGGTTTTATGATTTGGGTTGTTGTTGAATTGAAATATTGATGTTGATAGTATGGTATTGAAGGTTGAGGTTGAAATTGATTATGATGATTGTTGGTAATGGTGGAATGATATTTGATTAATGTGTTGGTTGAAATATGAATGTATTACTATGTGATTAATGGGAATTGATGATTGCATAAGGTGGAGTAGTGAATTGAGGTATGAAAAATGGTAAAATTTGATGTGGGATGGAGTTAATGTGGTTTTGGGTTGGTTTTGGTTGTGAAAATTGGAAAATTGAGAATCTTGTGAACTTTGGTAAAAACTCGTTTTTTTGTGAACTTTGACGGATCATAACTTGTGCCTCAATTTTCAAAATTTGTTGAAATTTATTTTAAATTAAATTTCATTGAAAAATATTTAAATGGATATAAAGTTTGTAAAAATTGAATTTTTATAGTGGAAGTTATGATCATTCAAAGTTTGGTGTCAAAATCTGAATTCTGCAATGTTGCAGAATTTTATGATTTCTGGTTTGTGTGCGCACGCACAACCCGTGAATTTTTGAACCTGTGCGCACGCACAGCCTTGTGCGTACGCACACACAGGGATGTGGATACTGGTGAGAGCGCTAGAACGCTCTGTGCGCACACACAACTAACGAAGTTCTGCAAGTTGTGCGCATGCACAGCCCTGTGCGCACGCACACGTTGGAAGGTGGATTCTGTTGAGGGCATTCGCACACCTTGTGCGAGCGAACAGAATTGGAAAATTTAACACCTATGTGTACGCACACCTCTATGCGTACGCACACATTTGAAAATCCTCATGGGCGTGCGCACGCACACCCCTGTGCGTACGCACATGCCCTGTTTTCCAACTAAACTCTTGTTTTTAACTGTTTCACTTTCCCAACAAGCTTGTCAACTTCTGTGACACTTATTTAAGACTTTTTGGCTTATTTTTGGGTATTAAAACATGGGAAAGGTCCTAAGAAATTTAAATTGGTATTACTTTGAAAAGTTAGAGAACGGAGCCTTAGGTTTCTGGTGTACTGAGGATGGGTTTGGTGGAGTGAGAAGGGAGAAAGATATATGAATTGAGAACTAATGAACTAATGAGTTCGGAAAGGAAATTGTGAATTGACAGTGGTTGAGATGAGTCGAGGACTCGGAGTTCAAAATGATGAATTATTGATATAATGAGATAATAAATTTTTCAAAACCACTGATGTAACATTTTTAAATTGAGATTGATGAGATGCTATGCTCCCGGCAGGGACGGCGGTTGGATCCCTCCTGTCGAGGTAGCGATGGCGGTGTAAGGGCAGTGGTTCATCCCGCTTGTGTTGAGATGTGAGATCCGTGGCAAGAGTATCCCACTCGCATCCCTTCGAATCACTAGAGTGTGCAGGCACAAAATCCTGGACGGTGTTTTGAACACCATATCTCGGGGGTTCCCAATTATGATTCCGAAGGGCGACATCTCCATGGAGATGTGTCGGGTGGCAGTTGGACCGACAATGTGATATCACAGCCAGTAGGACAGGTATTCATCATGTGTATCTTCTATCTATTTGTTTGCTTTGCCGACTTGAAATTGCTTACCTATTTGTATAACATGTCTAATTGCCTACTTGAATTACATGCCATATATGCCTATATTTGTGTTTTACTTGCATTGACATTAATTGTGTTTTCTACTGGGATTGAGGAGGCTTGGAAGGCGGTGGCGATGGAATCACATGGAGGATAGGTTGGTGAAGGCTGTGGGACAGCAGAGAATTATTAGATTAGAAAATCCTTTAGGATAGACTACCCCTTTTGCGCTTTTCAAATTCTGCTTTTGAGCTACATCCTTCATCGGGCTTCTAGAATATATTACTTCTTCTATATATTATATGTATAAGCTTTAGATTTGTCGTAACCTTTGATTAACCTTTGCTTTACGATGCGAGGTAAGGTTTAGGGTAATTAGGGTGATACAGAGAAAGTTTGGTTATGGTGCAGGTTTTTCCTTGGCCGAAAACATTGTAAAAAGTGTTGGAATTTTACCACTTTGAGCTTGAATTTGTGTAGCTCCTTAGGCGTGCTCCATATAGACTTCAAGAGGAGTTTTCTAGATACATAAGAGAGAAAAAATTCACCATGATCACTACTGGAAAAACAAAAAAGAATAGAGAAGAAACAAGAGCTCACCATGCTGAATTTTCGATAAAAACGCGAGAATTAGGGAAAACGGGGAAGAAATGATGTTTGTATGGATTGGACTCTTAAGAACACATGAAGAACAATCGAAGAACTAATGGAAACAAGGCTGAAATGTAGAGGTAAGGTGAAGCATCTCTCTCTCTCTCTCTCTCTCTCTCTCTCTCTCTCAAGAATTCGGTCAAAAAGGGTGATAAAATGCATAAGAGTTTGTAAAATTTTTTACCAATGTTCCTTTAAATAAAAATTCAAAGTTTTGATAAATTTATGTTGAGAAAATGCTGAAAAAAATAGAAGAAAAGGGGCTGAGATTAAGAAAAAAGGAGCGTAAGTTTGAGAGAGAATAATAGCGTCATAATGACGTGTTTATTCGTAGTTAACTACGGTTAGTTACTCATGGTTAAAAATACAGTAGAGATGGGTGATATACTACTATTTTATGGTTTATCTTGCGCTTAATTGAGTGGATTTTATCAACTCTTTACCCACTTATTCATACTATTTGTATGGTTTTACATTTGCCTTCCTAATTATGTGCTTTGATTGAAAACATGCTTCTTTGGACTTATATTTGCTAATATTAATCCTCTCCTATTATCATTAGATGTCTTGATATGTGTGTTAAGTAATTTCAGAGATTACAGGGCAGGAATGACTCAGAGGATGGAAAGAAAGCATGCAAAAGTGGAAGGAATACAAGAAGTTGGAGAAATTGCTAAGCTGTCCAGCCTGACCTCTTCGCACTCAAACGGCTATAACTTTAGCTACAGAGGTCCAAACAATGCGGTTCTAGTTGCGTTGGAAAGATAACGTCCAGGGCTTCGATTTGATATATAATATGCCATAGTTTCCCTGATGCTAGGCGACGTGATCGCGTCATCTATGCGGCCGCGTTGCAGTGACGAAAAATCAGCGTGTTTGAATTCGCAACCAACGAATTCTGGGCTATTTCTGACCCAGTTTGCGGCCCAAAAAACACAGATTAGAGGCTATAAAGTGGAAAAATACATCCATTCATAATAGAAGCTTTCATATTCACAATTTTAGGAGTAGATATAGTTTTTAGAGAGAGAGGTTCTCTCATCTCTCTTAGGGTTAGGATTTAGGACTTCTCTTAGTTTTAGGAGTGACTCTCAATCCCAGGTTCAATGTTCTTTTATTTCTTTTCTCAATTTTGTTTATGACTCTCTATGTTAGATTGATTTTCTATTTAATATATTTTGAGGTATTTCAGACTTATGATTGCTTTCTTTTATTTATATAAATAATTTGGATTTTTCCCTTTTGGCTTTGGTTGAGTCATTGGTAACTCTTGAGTTATCAAACTCATTGTTGATTGAAAATTGGAATTCTTCAAGAATTACTTCGAGATCCAATAACTCTAAATTTTCCCAAGGAAAGACTGGGACTTGAGGATTCGAATTAATTCGTCCACTTAACTTACCTTCATAGTTAGAGGTTAACAAAGTAGGAGAAAAATCCATTCTCATCACAATTGATAAGGATAACCAGGATAGGACTTCCAGTTCTTATACCTTGCCAAGAGTTTATTTTACAGTTATTATTATTTTATTTTACTTGTCATTCAACATACTTTTTACCTTGATCCAAAACCCCAATTTACAACTCATAACCAATAATAAGAACACCTCCCTGCAATTCCTTGAGAAGACGACCCGAGGTTTAAATACTCAGTTATCAATTTTAAAGGGGTTTGTTACTTGTGACAACCAAACGTTTGTAAGAAAGGTTGATTGCTTGGTTTAGTAACTATACTTGCAACGAGAGTTTACTATAACTTCTAAACCATCAATCTTCAGTTCTTCAAAATGGCGCCGTTGCCGTGGAATTGCAAACGTGTGCCTTATTATTGGTTATTGTAAATATTTGCTTTTTACTTGTTTATTTGTTTTTATTTTTGTTTTTCATTTTTTCTTTTTCATAAATTAAGAGGTTATTGATTTTTATTTAGTTATTAAAAAATTTTCAAAAAATTTTTTTCTTTGTGTTCATCTTGATCTTCAAGTTGTTCTTTGTGTTCATCTTGACCTTCAAGTTGTTCTTAATTGTTTTCTTCGGTTTGATCTAAAAATTTTTAAGTTTGGTGTCATTTTATTATTTTTCTCTTTCCTCATTAAATTCAAAAATTCAAAATTTAAAACTCAAATTTCAAATTTCAAATTTCAATTTTCAAAATTCAAATTTAAAAATTTAAAATTAAAATCTCAAATTTCAAAATTTAAAATTTCAAAATTTAATTTTCAAAATTTAAATCTTTTTCAAAAAAATCATATCTTTTTCAAAATTTTATCTTATCTTATTTCAAAAATCAAATTTCAAATTTCAAATTTTAATTTTCAAATTCAAATAACCTTTTAATTTAAATTTGTTTTTATTTTCGTTTTTAAATTTTTATTAACTACTATGAGTTCTCACCCCTCTCGCTTTGAGTTTGGTTCTAAATCTGTTGAAAGAAGTGGAAGCTATAACAGGAATATGCATCAAGGTCTAAGCAATCAAAGATGGATGGAGCCAAGAGGATCTGATTAACCCTTTAGGCAACAACACCCTCCAAGATATCATGGGCAATGACCACTCTACAATGCATACCAAGCTGATAGATATGGTGGACCCCTTGTAATTACCAACAAGTCCCACAATGTGCTTATGAACCACCTCCCCAACACACCTTTGAATCACGAAACTCACAAGCCCCTTTACACCATTTACCTCCATATGACCTTAACCCACATCCACCATACCAACCACCCTATGAACCGAATGAGCCATACATAGATCCACCCCAACCTCTATTGGATAACAATACACTCATCTCTAACATCATTGGTCTCACCTCTACACTCCAAAATCTTATATCCCGCATGAACCAACCCTCTACCTCCAATATTCAACCTTCAAGCTCAAGTGCACTTCATTTTCAACCACAGAATGATCTCTCCACCCCATCACCACCATCCATGGAAGAGCACCCTCATCCATCAATCCAAGAGCAAGATGATCCCAATTACGCTATTGATATGGAACAGGAAAGAAGGAATCATCTTCGCGAATCCATACTTCATAAAGAGCTAGAGGAGGCCCTACGGGTAAAGGTAGGAGAGACCCTTGAAGATGAAGGAGTAGTTGAAAGGAGTTGTCATGGAAAGAAATTCATCGAGGATGAGTATGATTTTATACTTAAACAACTGGACAAAGCAGTAATTATAAAAAAGAAAGAAGTGGTTGCAAACTTAAGAGATGCTGTACCTCCATTGGAAAGTCCAGTCACAGAGCCTCCTTCCACAGTGTTTGATGTTGATGTTGATGTTGAGGAGAGCGTACAACCTCCAAGGCAGATCATGGTTGAAGACTTTGTAGAGGTTGATCAAGAGATGGAGATTAAAGAAGAAGAAGCACAACCTCCCATGCCCTTGGTGAGCAATAAAGAAGAGATTGAATTGGAGGAAAGCTACCAAGAGGACGAGGGTAAAACTGAAGAAGCTTGCAAAGAGGTGGAAATTTTCAAGGAAGAGTTTAAGGGAATGGAGCTTGAAATCTCCGTTCCAAACTTGTTAGAGACCCCTCCTCCTAAGTTGCCATCATCCTTCACAACATTCAAGTGGGTAAAATTTATATCCCTTAGCTTTCTAATTCCACTTGAATATGGGCTACTGGAGACGGATGGTCAACTTAGAGCTCTTTGTGGCATAAAGAGTAAGAGGAAGATGGTCAGTGGTAAGAATTGTCCTGCAAGGTTCATTATGGTTGGAAGCTTTAAGTTTAAACGCAAAGGTTGGTGTAGAGCTCAATTGAATGGGTCTGGGAAGTTGTTTGGACGCTTCAGTGAGAATTCTAAAGCTGAACCACCCGGATGGAATCATGATAATCAACTTGAAGACGGGTGCAAAAGCAAGGTTTGGGACCCCGGAATTCATTCCAACAATCAACACTCTTGGGGCCTTGTCACTTGCTTTAACTTACTTGAAGGCTTTCTGCGCCTAGTTTGGGACCCCGGAGGCCATTGGAATTACAAACATTGGTGGAGATTCCTGGATGAGTTCAAGCATAAGCCACCATAACATGAAGCTCATCAAATGTCCAACTTAAGGACTTTAACTAAAAGTGCTAGGTGGGAGACAACCCACCATGGTATAATCATTCCTTTTTCATTTTTTATTTAGTTTTATTTGTTTTCGAGTTTTATTTTATTTTATTATATTGAACCTGGAGTTTTGCATCACATTCATATTAACACTGCATTCTGCATTTTTTTCAGATAAAAAAATAAAAAATAAATAAATAAAAAAAATAAAAAAAGCACGCACGCGACGCGGCAGCGTCGCTGACGCGTCCGCGTCACCAGTGCAATGGGAAGAAAAGAAGACGAACAGAAAGTCATGCGATAGCGTGGCTGGAGGCGCGCCTTTAGCATAATTTGACCCCACGCGACCGCGTCGCTGACGCGTCCGCTTCAGGTGGGAATATTGGCCTCCCACGCGACCGAGTCACCCACGCGGCCGCGTGACCTAAAAATCGACGTCAAAAGGGTGCATGGCCGAAAGATGAGCTGGAGTGATGCTGGACTGGTGCTAGACGCACAGACCTTTCCACGCGGGCGCATGACCAACGCGACAGCGTCTTATCCTCATAATGGCCACTCACGCGATCGCATGCCCCACGCGACCGCGTCACCCTGGATTTTGGCAATACTAAGTTTTGAACAGAGAGTTGTGCAACCGCGAGGCTGCACTCGCGCCACTAGCACAAATCGAGTCACGCGATCGCGTGCCCCACACGTCCGCGTCACCCAACCTTATCGCGCACCACGCGACCGCGTCACCCACGTGACCGCGTCGCAAGCGTCGCACAACCTATCCAGATTAGTGCCAAGTTTCTTATCTTTTCTTTTCTAATCCTAATTTCTTCCTTCTCTCTCCTTTCTCACTTTCTTTTTCTTCTTCTCATCCTTTTTCACTCTCATTCTATTTTATTTAATTTATTTGCATACTTTCATTCATTGCATATTTTTATTTTTCTTTTTCTTTTTTAAAATTATTATTTTACCATTGATGTTCAAATGTTCTTATTCAACTGTTACATCTTTTCTGGTATTTTCTTGGTGCTTAGTGACTTGTTTAATTCTGATTGAGTAATATTATTTAAATCAATGCCAATCTTTTATATCTGTATTACTTTTGCATTGACATGAATTTATATTATCTCTCCTTCCCCACTCTCTTCCCCATTGTTGCAAATTTTACACCATTAGTATGCCATGGCTTCTATTATTTTCTCACATACATGTTGAAGCTTCCATGTAAATGAGACCCTTATCAATTGGCATTAACCCAACCATACTTCATTTATTTTCTTATCTTTATTATTGGGTTACCTTTCTTCCCTTTTTCTTTCAGGATGGCCACCCGGAAGGGAAGCGGAAGACGTTTACATAGGGAGACAGACAAGTCTATCTGTAAAATCTTTAGAGAAAAGTGTCAGTTGGAACAACCCGTCCACTTGCACATCTGAGCATGCACCGAGGACGGTGCAATCTTTAAGTGTGGGGAGGTCGATACCGATCTCCATAAGTTAGTTACTCTTCAATCTCAACACCAATGGTTTATTTTCCTTGTTAGTTGTTGCATTTGCATATTTAATTGCATATTTATTTGATTTTATGCATTTAGTTACTACTTGGTTAAAGTAACTCTATTTTTGAATGAGTTTCACTAATTTAAATTGAAAAAAAATTTTTATAAAACTTGTTCGAAGTTGTATTTGGAACATGGTTTTTTGAGCCAAAGAACACACAACCTGTGAGATTTTGAGCTTATTTACAGGGTTACATTATTTAACCAAAAATTTTTATTCTTGTGTGTTTTCTTCTCTATAACTGCAATCTTTGCTTTGTTCCATTCTATATGTCCAATATTTAATATGTTACATGCATGCATATGATTGAGGCCATTGTTTAATTTTAGCTCACTTATCACAAATTAGCCTACCTTTTACATCACCCTTGTTAACCCCCTTGAGCCTTTAAATCCCCTTTTATTCTATAAGCCACAATACTAGCCTTAAGCAGAAAAATAAAATAAAAATCCCAAGTTGAATCCTTGGTTAGCTTAAGATAGAAAGTGTGTAATTGTTTAAGTATGGGAAACCTATTGGTAACATGGATGATAAAAACAAAAGGTAGAAAAGTTAAAAAGAATAAAATTGTTCAAATAAAAAATTTGGGAAGCATGCTCATGTGAAATCAAAATAATTAAATTACCATGTGCATTGAAAAAAGAAAAAAATATATATATATATATATTAAGTAATTAAATAAGGGGATACAAAAAAAAAGGGAAAAGAAAAGAAAAGAGAAAGAAAAATAATATTACCCCAAATGCAAAATAAAAAGAATCAATGCACATGGGACAAAATTCAAAAATAAGTTTGATACATGAGCATGTAATACAAAAGTGGGAAAATTTTGGGTAGCTAGGTAAAGCATTTTAAATTATATAAAGTATGTATATGTTAGGTGAGATCTTAGACTAATCAAGGATTCACTTTATATAGCTCACTTAGCCATATATATATATACCCTCACCCTTACCTTAGCCCTATTACAACCTTGAAAAGACCTCATGATGTTTGCATTGGTACATTAAATTTTTGTTGATTGGTTAGATGAAGAACAAAGTCTAGAAAGCATGACTAGAGAAGAGTAGAGTGATTAACCCTAGACACTTGAGAGATAGAGTGATATACACTACCAGTAAGGGTTCAGTGCTTAATTCTATGTTCCCTGCTTTCATGAGCTATCTTCTTACAAGTTTACTTGCTTTTTATTGTATGATTTGAATTAGTGAAATCTGATTTATGTTTGTCTTGAAGAGCTTATTTACTTTTAACCAAGTAGGTAGAAACATTTAGCATATAATTGCATTCATATAGATAGGTTGCATTTCATACATTTTACCATTCCTCTTCACTCCTTTATAGTTTCTCTTGAGCTTAGCATGAGGACATGCTATTGTTTAAGTGTAGGGAGGTTGATAAACCACTATTTTATGGTTTATCTTGTGCTTAATTGAGTGGATTTTATCAACTCTTTACCCACTTATTCATACTATTTGCATGGTTTTACATTTGCCTTCCTAATTATGTGCTCTGATTGAAAACATGCTTCTTTGGACTTATATTTGCTAATATTAATCCTCTCTTATTACCATTAGATGCCTTGATATGTGTATTAAGTAATTTCAGAGATTACAGGGTAAGAATGGCTCAGAGGATGGAAAGGAAGCATGCAAAAGTGGAAGGAATACAAGAAGTTGGAGAAATTGCTAAGCTGTCCAGCCTGACCTCTTCGCACTCAAACGGCTATAACTTTAGCTACAGAGGTCCAAACGACGCGGTTTCAGTTGCGTTTGAAAGCTAACATCCGAGGCTTCGATTTGATATATAATATACCATAGTTTCCTTGACGCTAGGTGACACGACCGTGTCATTTATGCGGCCACGTCGCAGTGACGAAAAATCAGTGTGTTTGAATTCGCAACCAGCGAATTCTGGGCAATTTCTGACCCAGTTTGCGGCCCAGAAAACACAGATTAGAGGCTATAAGGTAGGAGAATGTATCCATACATAATAGAAGCTTTCATATTCACAATTTTAGGAGTAGATGTAGTTTTTAGAGAGAGAGGTTCTCTCCTCTCTCTTAGGATTAGGATTTAGGACTTCTCTTAGTTTTAGGAGTGACTCTCAATCTCAGGTTCAATGTTCTTTTATTTCTTTTCTCAATTTTGTTTATGACTCTCTATGTTAGATTGATTTTCTATTTAATATATTTTGAGGTATTTCAGACTTATGATTGCTTTCTTTTATTTATAAAAATAATTTGGATTTTTCCCTTTTGGCTTTGGTTGAGTCATTGGTAACTCTTGAGTTATCAAACTCACTGTTGATTGAAAATTGGAATTCTTCAAGAATTACTTCGAGATCCAATAACTCTAACTTTTCCCAAAGAAAGACTGGGACTTGAGGATTCGAATTAATTCGTCCACTTAACTTACCTTCATAGTTAGAGGTTAACAAAGTGGGAGAAAAATCCATTCTCATCACAATTGATAAGGATAACTAGGATAGGACTTCCAGTTCTTATACCTTGCCAAGAGTTTATTTTACAGTTATTATTATTTTATTTTACTTGTCATTCAACATACTTTTTACCTTGATCCAAAACCCCAATTTACAACTCAAAACCAATAATAAGAACACCTCCTTGCAATTCCTTGAGAAGACGACCCGATGTTTAAATACTCGGTTATCAATTTTAAAGGGGTTTGTTACTTGTGACAACCAAACGTTTGTAAGAAAGGTTGATTGCTTGGTTTAGTAACTATACTTGCAACTAGAGTTTACTATAACTTCTAAACCATCAATCTTCAGTTCTTCAATGGGTGAGAGGCTGAGAGGGAGGGTGAGTTACTCGGGTGGCAAGTAAGAGGATTTGGAGTCTCTAGGAGTCGTATGTAGAATACTACTCAGAAATTCAGTTCGGAGTAACTTTTACCGTCTGGTAAAATAATTAATGGCTAATATTTCTTCTTAAAGAAATAAATTATGAATGAATGGCTAATATAAACCTTGGGACATAATTTCCTAGATAAAAATTATTTTTGCACTGATTCTGAGGTATTCGGTTACTAGAGTTTTTCTCGACACACGGAAAGCCGTCACTAAAAGTGTTTTCCCGACTTAAAAAGTCTCTAGTGAGAAAAATAAACCAATGGTAAGCTAAGATTTACTATCTGCTAGTCAAATTTGACTTAGAGGAATTAATTACTATCATAAAGTCAAGTTTGACATATTAATTACCATTTTCTATTTATTTTTTTTTTACCATTGGTCATGCCTCACTAATAGTTATTAGGCTGTGGTTCAAGATTATTTTGTGGAATAAGTTACAAAATAGCTAGAAAAGTTAGTTTACCGAAAACTGGGTTCTTATATTCTATCCTCCTTAAAGAAAAATTTGCCCTCAAAATTTCAGCTATGCACAAGGAATTATAGGGACATCTATGTCATGCTTTATAGTTAAGGTCCTTAATTAGCATAACACTCACCTCAAGCGAAGGGATCAAACCTAGTGGCACTTGTTAGTAGTCACAATAAAAATTATTCCCTGTTGTTGTGCCTAGAAGTGCCTTGGTCCTTTTAGTTCAAGCAGTCTCTTGCTCAGTGTCCTGCTCTGCCACAGAAATAACAAAACATTTGTTCTGAATTGCAAGGTCTGCTGCTATGATTCTTTCTACATCTTGAGCATATTGAGCTTCCTTGAATTTGTGGAAATTGTTTTCCTTGCCCCTCTCCCTGGTTATGATTGTTAATACCACCATTGATATGAATAGCAGGGTTACCGTTTTGTTATTGCTGACCATTAACCTTGAAATCTCTACCTCGAGGGGCCAAACTTCGATTGAAGTCCTGTTATATATCTTTCCGACGGCTTGCTCGTGCAACTACTAACTTATCGGTACAATCCTCATCCAACTAGCTCTTATTTACCAACTCCGCAGAGTTCCTAATCTCCATCAGTCCTATTGAAGCCAGCAGTTCCTCCCTAAGACCTCCTTCATACTTAATACACTTTCACTCTTCATATTCCGCAAGATTTCCCTAGCACGCTTTCAAAAATCATCATAAATCCTCAAGCTTTTGGGTGTACTCAGCCACCGTCATGATTCCCTGCCTCAAATGTAGCAATTCTAACTCCTTAGTGGTATGGACAGACGGAGGAAAATACTTCTTGTAGAACTTAGTGCGGAAGTCGGACCAAGTGATCTCAGCGCCTCCTTGTCCCAACAATTGGCTCACTCCCTACCACCAATATTATGCATCCCCTTCAGCATGTAAGTGGTGAACTCCACTTATTGTCCTTGAGGAACATGTTGCACCTGCGGAGCCCATTCTGTGGCGCAAAACCAATCATCTGCCTCGGTCGGGTTGGTGGTTCCAGAGAATTGGGATGGATTAACTTTAAGGAAAGACGCCAGAGTCATCGGCCTATCTTCCTCAGGTACGCCATTTTTTTGTCTGTTTTCGTTTCCATGGCCGTGCCCATTACCATTCCCCTATTGTTGTTCCATTATGTTTACTTCTATGTTAGTTACAACGATGAAATCGCGCACATCTACAGCTATTGCATTCATAGATTTTAGCAAGGCGGGTGGGTCAAATGCTGGCTCAGAACTCAGACTCGCTTGATAGGGGCTACGCCTGTTTGCAGACATCGAGGTCCTGTTAATACCAAAATGTCAACATTAAAGTGATCAGTCTTAACATATCTAGTTTAAGTGCTAGCATTTCTAAAATGTATGATCATAGGCAATCATGAAATTATATCATTAGAGATATCCTAGTGGCATGATGTAACACCCTACCATACAGAGTCTTATGCTTAAGTCATAATTCAGAGATGGCAAGGTATTACGACCTCTAAAACAAAAATTTAGTACGTATAGTAGTATGAATAATTGATTATAACTAGGAGCCTTTGTAGAAAAAGGGGTAAACAAAAATCGTAACTCGAACGCGCAACACTCCGATCGATAACGTAACGAGCAAAGGATAAGCTAACGCAAGATCATATATAAGGAGTGTCAAAAACAGGAATATCAAGACTCAAAATCCGGCTGCGAAGGTAACCGGTTCGAGCATAGCAATATATACATATAATAAAATAAGGAAAACCCCAAGGAAAACCCAAAGGGACACAAATACCGAAAACCTAATCTCCAAAATCCCCTCTAGAAGGAGTCATCACAGTTTGTATTATTTAATGGAGATAAAAGTATCTAAACAAGATATATAAACCAAAATAGAGTCCCGAGAACAAAGGATCTTCGCTAATCCAGAAGTCTCCAGCATGCTTCAGCGAGAAACCTCACGTCCTGCATCTGAAAACCACAAAATCCGCATGGGTGAGAACCAGAGGTCCCCAGTACGGTAACAGCTTCCACATATATAATACATAATAATAGAGGAAAGCCGAAGGCAATCCTAGAACTTCCTCCAGAAAATATCAAAGCTTATAAACAAGCTAAACCGTAAGTGGCAACTGACTAAAGATTCTCCAGTCTAACTAATACTTCCCTTTCCAATTCCTTCAGACCTCCCAACCACCAGCAGGAGTATAATATAGCAAACACAGTTATATCAGACAAGAGATGTACAAATAGGAACAAATAAGGCAATTAGACAGATAGCAAGTAACATGCAGTCAAATAGGCAATCTCAAACAATTCATGTAATATGCTCATGATGCATGCCTGTCCCTAGTGGCTGATGATATCATCTGTCGGTTATAGAGCCAACCCGACAAGTCCTGGTAGCTAACCATTGGACTGTCCCTCTGTCGTGCATCCCCAACTCGAGTTATACTCATCATAAACTTGATCATAATCATGATCCATATCCATCACCCTCACTGGTGAATATTTATCCATCACCATCATTGGTGAATATTTACGGGGGCGAGCTCATCCGGGCCTTTCACAGTGCCCGGCCACACTTACGACATTGGGTTAACAGAGCTTCGAGTCTCAACCTGGAGCACATGGTGGCTAGCCATTGCTACTACCCAGGGAAACCCTCATCTCCAATGGTGGAAGTGCAAACCTTCACAATTCAATCAACATCATATATGCATTTATACTTGGCCATAAACATGGCTCCGCCGTAACACGGCAATAATCTAGCCATCCGGCTCACGGTTAAATCCATAACCAGCCAATTCATTAACAATTACGGCCCTTCGGCCCATGGCACAACAAGCACTTCCACCGCCATTCTCCGCATCTCACATAATCATCTTTGATCCTCAATGATCATTCATTTTTCCCTTGCTTCACTCGCAAGTTACCACATTCACTAGCCCTTTTTCTCATGCTAGGCATATCATAATGATTTAAGACATAAGTGGTGAGGTCGGAGGCTTAGAAGTATGAAATTTGGCTTTTAAAACTCAAAAATCAACTTTGGGATGAAAACAGGTCCACGCGTACGCGCACGCGTGGATGGCGCTTTCTCGAAGAACGGCGCGTACGCACCAAGTGCGCTTACGCGCGAGGGGTCATTCTGCTAAAAATTTTCTAAGTTAAAAGCTGCAGAATTTACAGATTCAAACCCCAATCTTCCGACGGACATAACTTCCTCATTTTAAATCGTTTTTCACCCGTTCTTCGAACGGCATGGACATCCCGGATCCAATTTCATTTCTAAACAGATTTGGCACAAATCAGAGATCCGTAGTCCAAGTTATGTCCCGTCAAAGTATGCCCAAAAACCATGTTTTCATACAAAACCACAAGGTGCCATTTTCAAAACAAGCCACTTTCAACTCTTTTCAAAATCAATCAAACATGCCAATTTCAACCATTCTCTTTGAAATCATTCAAAATGTACCAAAATCAACAAGCCATCCTCAACTCACACATTGACACTTTACCAAGGTTTCCAAAACCACATCCAACCATTTTAACACTTCTCAATCAAATGGCTAAAGGACAAACACAATATCATGTCATACATCCTTCCTCATCCCAATTTCCAATAATACCATTTCCAATTAACCATCATTATACATAATCAACATCATACTCACCATCAACATGGTACCACCCATCAATTCAACCTCAATCATCCATCAAGCATATATCACAACATGCATTTCTCATATTTCACACAATCAAGGCATCAATATTCATAATCACATATATGAACACATCATATATTTCAACCATTCAACAACACCAACAATTCAATGCCTATCTTAGGGCATCTAGCCTAAGTATTTCCTACCACATTACATATTAGATACGGGAAACCAAAACCATACCTTAGCCGATTTTCCCAAGCTCCCCCGGAGCACTTCCAAACCACTTATCCACAAGCTCTCAAGGCCTCAACACCTCCAAGAACAGATTTTTCACCACCAAACCCTTTCCAAGCTTTTCAAAGTCACCAATCAAGCTCCAATATTCACATATACACAACCTAAGCCACAACCATCATACCCATACACAACATCTCAAAACCCAAACATCATAGAACAACAAAATCACACTAGGGTTGAGAATCTTACCACACCCAAGGTCCAAGGAGACAAGATTAACCTTCTCCTTCAAGAGAGTTGGGTCCTATAACATCAAAGAACCCAAAATCTCAACATTTTACCCATGAAACTCGAAAATAAGGGCTGGAATTTCGAACAGAAACACGTGGCTTACCTCAAGATTAGTTGTATGGGTTTTGTAGAGCTCTCCGCGGTGAACGCGTGGCCACAAACGGAGCGGCAATCGGAGCTCTAGATCAAAAGTTATGGTGGTTTGAAGATCAAGTGAGAGATAGAACTTGAGAGAGTGTTCTTCCCCTCCCTTACTCCATTTCAGCGTGAATATGAGTGTTGTGAGGAGAGAGAGTGCTGAAAACTAGGGTTTTGGTTTAGTTTAGTTGGGCCAAGGGCCCACTTTGGGTCCGGTTGGCCCGGTTTGGCCCGTTCGGTCCAATCTTGGTCCGATTTCTATAAAATTGGTACCGAAATTCTCGTCTCAATCTCCTCTATCACATTTAGCCATAAAAATAACATTTTTAGCTTTCTAGAATAAATTCTCATTTATGGGTTAATTATCCGTTAATTAACCGGGTCTTACATTCTACCCACCTAATTGGGAATTTTGCCCACAAAATTCAAATTCAATTACCTGAGAATAAGTGCGGATAATCCGTTCGCATCTCCGACTCAAGTTCCCAAGTGTGTTCCTCAACACCGCCTCGACTCCAAGCCACTTTGACTAATGAAACTTCCTTTCCACGCAACCGTTTGATACTAGTGTCATCAATTCTGACTGGAGCCACTGGAAGCGTCGAATCTTCCCTTAACTGAACCGATTCGGGTTCTAACACATGGCTAGCATCAGGGGTGTACTTCCGAAGTTGCGACACGTGAAACACGTCGTGCATGTTCGAAAGATGAGGTGGTAGAGCCACCCGATACGCCACCGGCCCAATCCTCTCCAGGATCTGAAATGGACCAATGTATCGAGGATTCAACTTCTTTGCTTTAATCGCTCTACCTACTCCTGTGGTCGGAGTAACCTTCAGGAAAACATGATCTCCTTCCTCAAATTCCAAGGGCTTCCGCCTCTGATCGGCGTAACTCTTTTGGCGACTCTGCGCCGTAAGCATCCTATCTCGGATTTTCTTGACTTGTTCAGTGGTCTCAGCTATCATTTCCGGCCCCAACAAGCCTTTCTCTCCAGCTTCATACCAACATAGTGGAGATTGACATTTCCTCCCATACAATGCCTCATACGGAGCCATTCCGATGCTCGCATGGTAACTATTATTGTATGCAAACTCCACTAACGGCATATACCGATCCCAACTCGTTGGTTGGTCCAAAACACAAGCTCTCAACATATCCTCTAGTGTTTGGATCGTCCTCTCAGATTGACCATCTGTTTGAGGATGGTAAGCTGTACTCAAGCTTAATCGGGTTCCAAAAGCTTTCTGAAATGCACCCCAGAACCTCGAAGTGAAACGAGGATCTCTATCAGAGATTATAGTAGCAGATACACCATGGAGTCTCACAATCTCCTTTATGTATAACCGAGCTATCTCCTCAAGGGTGTAAGTCATCCGAATGGGCAAAAAGTGAGCTGACTTCGTCAATCGGTCCACAATCACCCAGATAGCATCAAAACCAGTCCTAGTCCTTGGCAATCCCGACACAAAGTCCATTGCAATACTTTCCCACTTCCATTGCGGAACCTCTAAAGGTTGCAGCATCCCGGAAGGTCTTTGATGTTCAATCTTTACCTTTTGACAAGTTAAGCACTTTGAAACATATTTCGCCACATCATTCTTCATACCCGGCCACCAAAACATCACCTTTAAATCATGGTACATCTTAGTACTTCCCGGGTGAATGGAGAATCCACTTTTGTGTGCCTCCCTTAAGATATCTTGTCTCAAAGTACCAACATCCGGCACAATGATCCTACCCTTGAATCTCCATAACCCATCTTTTTCTTCCGACACTCTCCACTGTTTTCCTTGCTCGATAGCCGGTAACACCTTCCATAATGCTTCATCATTTTCATGAGCCTTTAGGAGTTCGAACTTAAAGTCACTTGAGATTTCTAATCGGCTCAAACACAAGTTTCCAGATACTTCTCGAGCACCAATTTTTAGACTCTCGAATCCCTTGAGCAACTTCTCCTCTTGAAGCATCATCCAAGACGCATATAACGAATTTTGACTTAACGCATCCGCCACTATATTCGCCTTTCCAGGATGGTAATTTAACTCAAAGTCATAGTCTTTCAACAATTCCATCCACCTCCTTTGCCTCATCAAAGAGGTATTTCAAGCTCTTGTGATCGGAGAAGACTTGGAACTTAACCCCATAGAGATAATGCCTCCACACCTTCAAGGCAAACACAACCGCAGCGAGTTCCAAATCGTGCGTAGGATAACTAACTTCGTGAGGTCTCAACTGTCGTGAGGCATACGCCACCACATTATGATGCTACATCAGCACGCACCCTAGGCCCTTTAACGATGCATCACAGTACACCTCAAAAGGCTCGTTCGGCTCAGGTAACACTAACACAGGTGCAGTGGTCAACTTTTTCTTCAATGTCTGAAAGCTCTCCTCGCACTCAAAAGTCCAAACAAACGGAGTGTCTTTGCGAGTTAACTTTGTCAACGGCAAAGCTAATTGCGAAAAGCCTTTGATGAACCTTCGGTAATAGCCAGCTAAACCCAGAAAACTCCTTATCTCGGTTACTGTGGTTGGTTGCTTCCAATCCATCACAGCTTCTACCTTAGTTGGATCTACGGCTATTCCCTTCTTACTCACCACGTGACCCAAAAACTTCACCTCATCCTTCCAAAACTCACACTTAGACAGCTTCGCATAGAGTTTCTTCTCCTTTAAAATCTGCAACACGGTCCGCAAGTGTTCCGCATGCTCTTCTTCGGTCTTGGAGTAAATTAGTATATCGTCAATGAAGACAACAACGAATTTATCCAGAAACGGACGGAACACTCTATTCATGTAATCCATAAACACTGCAGGAGCGTTCGTCAACCCAAAAGACATTACGGTGTACTCGTAATGACCATAACGAGTCCTGAAAGCGGTCTTAGGGATATCCTCACCCCTCACCCTTATCTGGTGATAACCAGATCACAAATCGATCTTAGAGAAAACCCCAGCTCCTTGTAACTGATCCATGAGATCATCAATTCTCGGCAATGGGTACTTATTCTTTATGGTGACCTTGTTCAGCTGCCTGTAATCCACACAGAGTCGCATACTTCCATCTTTCTTCTTTACCAGTAACACTGGAGCACCCCACGGGGAAACACTTGGTCGGATAAAGTTCTTACCCAACAATTCCTCTAACTGAGACTTTAGCTCGGCCATCTCTAATGGTGACATTCTATAAGGAGCACTTGAGATTGGTCCCGCCCCAGGCACCAATTCAATAGCAAACTCGACCTCTCGGTTAGGTGGAAATTTCTCAATATCATCAGGAAACACTTCCGGAAAATCACACACTACCGGAATCTGATCCAACTTTTGATCATCACCCGAAACACCAGCGGTTAACAACAGGATACCCTGACATTCGATTCCAGAACAGTTCACCATCATCGAATTCAAGTAATAATTATTCACCACGACCGGTCCTTCTGTATCTTCCGGCATAAAGTACACCGACTTTGTAGAACAATCAAGCAGGACATGATTCTCAGATAACCAGTCCAATCCCAAGATAAGATCAAGACCGATCATCGGTAAGCAGATTAAATTATGGACAAAATCACGCTGCTTGAACCTAAACGAAACTTTCGGGCATCCTAGCCTAGTTACCATGGCTTCATGGGTAGCATTATGTACCTTTAGGTCATAACCTAAGGTTACGATCTTCAATCCTAACTCATGGGCTTTCTCAAATGCAATAAATGAATGCGATGCTCCCGAATCAAATAAAGCATTTAAAGTTTGACCAGCCATTTCACAGTTACCTCGAATGAGTGTCTCGGATCCCTCTGCACCCACAGCTGAGGTGGTGAACACCCGACCAGTCTGTTGTGCTTTCCCAGCACCTTGCTTTTACTTCTCTGGACAACTTGCGGCTTTATGCCCCGCCTTTCCACAATTGTAGCACAAACCCCATCCGGCCTTGCATGGTACTCCCGGATGGTGACTCCCACACCTAGTACAAGCTTGATCATTCTGAGGCTGCTTCCCAAACCTTTTCCCTTGGGAGTAGTTGTTGTTGGGCCTCCTAAAAGAACCTCCCCTCTTGAAAGACGAACCTCTAGGTGCAAAGCTCTTGCCTCGGTTCTGTGGAAACGATCCTTTGTGATTTCCTTTCTCAACGGCTGCCCTCTTCACACACTCTTCAGCAACCCTACACTTGTTCACCAATTCGGAGAAAGTCCTAATCTCCATTGGTCCCACTGAACTGAAAATATCGCTCCGGAGTCCTCCCTCGTACTTAACACACTTCCATTCCTCATATTCCACCGGAGTCCCTTGACACATACGAGAGAATCTGAACAGCTCCTCAAACTTGTCAGTATACTCAGATACGGACATAGTACCCTGCTTCAGTTGCAACAATTCAAGCTCCTTGGCCGTCCTAGCAGAAGTCGGAAAGTACTTCTTATAGAACTCCTCTTGGAAGACATCCCAGGTGATATAATCATCACCCTGCTGTAGGAGGCGTCGGATTCCTTGCCACCAATGCGACGCTTCGCCAATGAGCAAATAGGTAGCGAACTCCACACGCTGCCCTTCAGGTACCACCTGCGCTTGCAGTGCTCGTTCCATGGCTTGAAACCATGTATCGGCTTCAGTCGGACTAGTGGTTCCCTTGAACTTAGGGGGATTAACCTTCAAAAAGTTCGCCAGTGTCATCGGGCCCTGAACTCCACCTCCGTCATTACCATGGTTGTTCATCTGTTGACCAAGAGCCTCAGCAGTGGCTTGCATAGCAGCAGCCATGTTCTCCAACGCAGTCATAAAGTTCACCGGGTTATTAGGGTTAGTCTCTGGCGCACGAGCATTCGTATGTCCTCTCCCATGGCCTCTACCGCGTCCACGAGGTGCCATCTGGTTCCTATACATACCAAACAATCGATATTAAGTTGATCAGTCTCAATATCGGAAGTTTAGTGCTTCAAAGTCCCAAATGCATGCTCATGAACGTTTATGCCAACTATATCAAGTAGATATACTAACAGCACATAACACACATACAGAGAATGCACAGAAGCATAGTCAGTCCATTCCTCAGGCTCTACAGGAACGAACTGCTCTGATACCATAATGTAACACCCTACCATACAGAGTCTTATGCTTAAGTCATAATTCAGAGATGGCAAGGTATTACGACCTCTAAAACAAAAATTTAGTACGTATAGTAGTATGAATAATTGATTATAACTAGGAGCCTTTGTAGAAAAAGGGGTAAACAAAAATCGTAACTCGAACGCGCAACACTCCGATCGATAACGTAACGAGCAAAGGATAAGCTAACGCAAGATCATATATAAGGAGTGTCAAAAACAGGAATATCAAGACTCAAAATCCGGCTGCGAAGGTAACCGGTTCGAGCATAGCAATATATACATATAATAAAATAAGGAAAACCCCAAGGAAAACCCAAAGGGACACAAATACCGAAAACCTAATCTCCAAAATCCCCTCTAGAAGGAGTCATCACAGTTTGTATTATTTAATGGAGATAAAAGTATCTAAACAAGATATATAAACCAAAATAGAGTCCCGAGAACAAAGGATCTTCGCTAATCCAGAAGTCTCCAGCATGCTTCAGCGAGAAACCTCACGTCCTGCATCTGAAAACCACAAAATCCGCATGGGTGAGAACCAGAGGTCCCCAGTACGGTAACAGCTTCCACATATATAATACATAATAATAGAGGAAAGCCGAAGGCAATCCTAGAACTTTCTCCAGAAAATATCAAAGCTTATAAACAAGCTAAACCGTAAGTGGCAACTGACTAAAGATTCTCCAGTCTAACTAATACTTCCCTTTCCAATTCCTTCAGACCTCCCAACCACCAGCAGGAGTATAATATAGCAAACACAGTTATATCAGACAAGAGATGTACAAATAGGAACAAATAAGGCAATTAGACAGATAGCAAGTAACATGCAGTCAAATAGGCAATCTCAAACAATTCATGTAATATGCTCATGATGCATGCCTGTCCCTAGTGGCTGATGATATCATCTGTCGGTTATAGAGCCAACCCGACAAGTCCTGGTAGCTAACCATTGGACTGTCCCTCTGTCGTGCATCCCCAACTCGAGTTATACTCATCATAAACTTGATCATAATCATGATCCATATCCATCACCCTCACTGGTGAATATTTATCCATCACCATCATTGGTGAATATTTACGGGGGCGAGCTCATCCGGGCCTTTCACAGTGCCCGGCCACACTTACGACATTGGGTTAACAGAGCTTCGAGTCTCAACCTGGAGCACATGGTGGCTAGCCATTGCTACTACCCAGGGAAACCCTCATCTCCAATGGTGGAAGTGCAAACCTTCACAATTCAATCAACATCATATATGCATTTATACTTGGCCATAAACATGGCTCCGCCGTAACACGGCAATAATCTAGCCATCCGGCTCACGGTTAAATCCATAACCAGCCAATTCATTAACAATTACGGCCCTTCGGCCCATGGCACAACAAGCACTTCCACCGCCATTCTCCGCATCTCACATAATCATCTTTGATCCTCAATGATCATTCATTTTTCCCTTGCTTCACTCGCAAGTTACCACATTCACTAGCCCTTTTTCTCATGCTAGGCATATCATAATGATTTAAGACATAAGTGGTGAGGTCGGAGGCTTAGAAGTATGAAATTTGGCTTTTAAAACTCAAAAATCAACTTTGGGATGAAAACAGGTCCACGCGTACGCGCACGCGTGGATGGCGCTTTCTCGAAGAACGGCGCGTACGCACCAAGTGCGCTTACGCGCGAGGGGTCATTCTGCTAAAAATTTTCTAAGTTAAAAGCTGCAGAATTTACAGATTCAAACCCCAATCTTCCGACGGACATAACTTCCTCATTTTAAATCGTTTTTCACCCGTTCTTCGAACGGCATGGACATCCCGGATCCAATTTCATTTCTAAACAGATTTGGCACAAATCAGAGATCCGTAGTCCAAGTTATGTCCCGTCAAAGTATGCCCAAAAACCATGTTTTCATACAAAACCACAAGGTGCCATTTTCAAAACAAGCCACTTTCAACTCTTTTCAAAATCAATCAAACATGCCAATTTCAACCATTCTCTTTGAAATCATTCAAAATGTACCAAAATCAACAAGCCATCCTCAACTCACACATTGACACTTTACCAAGGTTTCCAAAACCACATCCAACCATTTTAACACTTCTCAATCAAATGGCTAAAGGACAAACACAATATCATGTCATACATCCTTCCTCATCCCAATTTCCAATAATACCATTTCCAATTAACCATCATTATACATAATCAACATCATACTCACCATCAACATGGTACCACCCATCAATTCAACCTCAATCATCCATCAAGCATATATCACAACATGCATTTCTCATATTTCACACAATCAAGGCATCAATATTCATAATCACATATATGAACACATCATATATTTCAACCATTCAACAACACCAACAATTCAATGCCTATCTTAGGGCATCTAGCCTAAGTATTTCCTACCACATTACATATTAGATACGGGAAACCAAAACCATACCTTAGCCGATTTTCCCAAGCTCCCCCGGAGCACTTCCAAACCACTTATCCACAAGCTCTCAAGGCCTCAACACCTCCAAGAACAGATTTTTCACCACCAAACCCTTTCCAAGCTTTTCAAAGTCACCAATCAAGCTCCAATATTCACATATACACAACCTAAGCCACAACCATCATACCCATACACAACATCTCAAAACCCAAACATCATAGAACAACAAAATCACACTAGGGTTGAGAATCTTACCACACCCAAGGTCCAAGGAGACAAGATTAACCTTCTCCTTCAAGAGAGTTGGGTCCTATAACATCAAAGAACCCAAAATCTCAACATTTTACCCATGAAACTCGAAAATAAGGGCTGGAATTTCGAACAGAAACACGTGGCTTACCTCAAGATTAGTTGTATGGGTTTTGTAGAGCTCTCCGCGGTGAACGCGTGGCCACAAACGGAGCGGCAATCGGAGCTCTAGATCAAAAGTTATGGTGGTTTGAAGATCAAGTGAGAGATAGAACTTGAGAGAGTGTTCTTCCCCTCCCTTACTCCATTTCAGCGTGAATATGAGTGTTGTGAGGAGAGAGAGTGCTGAAAACTAGGGTTTTGGTTTAGTTTAGTTGGGCCAAGGGCCCACTTTGGGTCCGGTTGGCCCGGTTTGGCCCGTTCGGTCCAATCTTGGTCCGATTTCTATAAAATTGGTACCGAAATTCTCGTCTCAATCTCCTCTATCACATTTAGCCATAAAAATAACATTTTTAGCTTTCTAGAATAAATTCTCATTTATGGGTTAATTATCCGTTAATTAACCGGGTCTTACACATGATATAAGAAAAGCAGAGTATACAGTGAAGCATAGTCAGTCCATTCCCAAGGATCTACTAAGAATGAACTGTGTAATACCCGGTCTAACCGAAATTTAGTAAATAATAAGTTAAATAGGAGCGAATATGGTTGGAAGATTTGGCAATTGGAATTTGATAATTTAAATATGATATTTGGATTCAGTGAATTTTTCCGAGTCGGAAAATATAGTTTTCTGCGTAAAAGTGCGCAGTGGAATTTTGACCGGCAGTACCGGCTGAGATCTGTCTGGTACTACAACTAAGGAAATTGATTATGGGTAAATAAGATTAAGAAATGAGGAATTATAATTAGGGAAGGTAGAAATATTTAAAGTGCGATTTAGAGCGCTAATCTTAAAGGTTTTGGCCCAAAATTGGGCCAATAGGCAAAAATAAGTGAACCGGGCCAAAGTGGGCCCAAGACCCAACATATATAAACATTAGTTGTGAGCATTTCAGCTCATTTTACCCTAAAAAGAAGGGTTGGGGCGCTGATTTGAGAAGAGAGAAGAGATGAGAGAAAACCTAACTCTCTTTGATCTTCAAACCACCATAACTTGAGCTACGGAGCTCCGATTGACGAGCCGTTTGCGGCCACGCGTTGCTCTTCTCATCCTCTACAATTCTATCAAAGTTTGGTGGTAAGTATTTCATTTATCTCTGCCCAGTTTTCGAAATTCTCTACTGTTACACGTTTTTTGGTAGTTAGTGTTGAAATCTTGTGATTTTGGGTGTTTAGGGATACTCCAATATGGATTCTAAGTGGGTTCTATCCCTACTTCATATGGGCTGAGGTAAGAAGTGCTCAAACCCTTGTGATTTGTCATTTTTATGAGCCCTAGGTTGATGTATGTATGTGACATTGGTTATGTTAGTGTATTTGGTGATGTTGGTGCACAATTGGGAGATTGGTATTGCTTGAGGAGCTTTGGTAAGGCTTGGAGCTAAGGTTGGTGAAGAATTCCAAAGAAGAGGCTCAATTGGTTTGGCTACAAGAGGTACGGTTTAAGTTTCATTTAAGTACCGTGTGTTGTGATGAGAATTCCTAGGCTAGATGCCCCTAGGATTAAGTTTGGATTGTGTAAATGGTTGGTGCTAATATGCATAGTTGATATGTAATGTGAATTAATGATTGGGTTGAGAATTGTGTGACCTTGTATGCTTGGTGTATTGAAAATTTGATGTACTGGGTAATGAGTATTGATTTGTGGTTTATGCATTTAAATTGTGAAAATTGGGCCGGAGGCCGTGAATTTTGGGCCGGAGGCCGGAAAGAGGTAAGAAAGGTAAGTCGATGTGTGCATTGTATGATGGCACAAGTGATTGGATGAATTTCAGATAATGAATATATGAATGATTAGGTTGGTTATTGAATAATAAGGTTTGAGAAGTTGAAGTGTGGAATTTGGTAATTTTGGGTGAAATTATGTAGACGAGGTATGTTTGGTTCGGTTGAGATATATTATGTGATCATATATGTGATTATGATTATTGATGCCTTGATGGTATGATGATGCATTAGAGATATGTATGTTGTGATATATGCTTGGGGAATGATTAAGGTTGATTTGTGGGTGAAATCACGTGATAGTGAGTATGATATTGATTACGTATAATGATGGTTGATTGGAAATGGTATTATTGGAAATTGGGATGAGGAAGGATGTATGACATGATATTGTGTTTGTCCTTTAGCCATTTGATTGAGAAGTGTTAAAATGGTTAGATGTGGTTTTGGGAATTTTTGGTAAAGTGTCAATGTGTGAGTTGAGGATGGCTTGATGTGGATTTTGGTACATTTTGATTGATTTCAAAAAGGGTTGAAATTGGCATGTTTTGGTTGATTTTGAAAAGAGTTGAAAATGGCACCTAGTGGTTTTGTATGAAAACATGGTTTTTGGGCATACTTTGACGGGACATAACTTGGACTACGAATCTCTGTTTTGTGCCAAATCTGTTTAGAAATGAAATTGGATCTGGGATGTCCATGCCGTTTGAAGAACGGGTGAAAAATGATTTAAAATGAGAAAGTTATGTCCGTCGGAAGATTGGGGGTTGAATCTGTAAATTCTGCAGCTTTTAACTTAGAAAATTTTTAGCAGAATGACCCTCCACGCGTAGGCGCACTTGGCGCGTACGCGTCGTTCTTCAAGAAGGCACTATCCACGCGTGCGCGTGGTGTGCGCGGGCGCGTCGATGCGCTGCACCAAATGCCCAGCTATTTTCCCGAGAGTTGTGCCAGAGTTGTGCCAGTTTTGTGCCTGGGGCGCAAGAGCACCCACGGGTACGCGTGGCTGACGCATGCGCATCGTTTGGCTATTTTTCAACCCGCGCGTCCGCGCGTATGATGCTTGCGCGTCGATGAGTTTTGTGGCCATCCACGCGTGCGCGTGGAGTGCGCGTATGCGTGGCCCTGTTTTCATGCCAAAGTTGATTTTTGAGTTTTAAAAGCCAAATCTCATACTTCTAAGCCTCCGATCTCACCTCTCATGTATTAAATCATTCTGATATGCCTAGCAATGAGCTAGGGGATGTGGTAACTTGCGAGTGAAGCAAGGGAAAAAGTTATGATCAATGATGATCAAAGATGATTATATGAGATATGGAGGATGACGGTGGAAGTACCGTGTATGCCATGAGCCGGAGGGCTATATTTATTGATAAATGGCCCGTTCTTGATTGGACCATGAGCCGGATGGCTGAGTTATTGCCGGGTTACGGCAAAGCCATTATTGTTTATGGCTGAGTATAAATGCATATATGATTAATGAATGAATATGTTAAATGGATAATAATGAAAAAAAATATTGAAATGTGATGTGCGACCCCGGGTAGTAGGCAGTGGCGTTGTCCACTTGCTCCGGATATGAGACGGGAAAGGAGGATTATGATAAACGAGTTTAATCGTGGGGTTTTGAATAAATGTGTATTTGTGATACCTGGGTAGTAGCAAGGGTCGTGGTTCGTCCCGCTTGCTCCGGGTCATTGTCTGAGGATTGATAATAATGAAGGGTGATTATGAATAAATATTTATTTGTGATACTTGGGTAGTAGCAAGGGTTGTGGTTCGTCCCACTTGCTCCAAGTTAATGTTTGAGATTTGGTAACAATGAATGTTGATAATATGAATTGAGATTGAATGAATATATGTTTGAGATGCCTGGGCAGTAGCAAGGGTTGTGGTTCGTCCCACTTGCTCCGGGCCAATGCTTGAGATACCTGGGTAGTAGCAAGGGTTGTGGTTCGTCCCACTTGCTCCAGGTCAGAGATTGCGACGCCTGGGTAGTAGCGGCAGTAGTGGTGAATCCACTCGCTCCAGGTTGAGCTTTTAGACACTCGCCTGGGTAGTAGCCACAGTAGTGATTATTTCACTGGCTCTGGGTTGAGCGGGCAGTAGCAAGGGGGTTGTAGCTCAAACCTACTTGCTCCGCAAGGGGTGTTTCTGTCCAATGGTTAGCTACCAGGACATGTCGGGTTGGCTATATAACCGACAGATGATATCATCAGCCATAGGGCAGGCATTCATCATTTGCATATGTTTGAATTGTTTGGGTTTGCCATTTGTCTTGGATTTCTACATCATATATGCCATGTTACCTGACTATATGCTACTTGTTCTACTTGTATCATGTTTGTGTATTACTTGCCTGTATTGCTTGTGTTTGTACAACTGAGAGGCCCTTCATGCTGGTGTCGGTGGGTGTGAGGGCTGTTCTTGATGGGATGAATTGATGATGCGATTGCATGATGATGTATTGATATAGAACTACTGAGGCAGAACAACTGGTGATGGTTTTGCTTATGATTCTGAGTCTGATTCGTGGAAGAGTCAGCGAGTTGGGAAACATGTGAAACATGAATTAAATTTAGCACTCCCTTATGACAGTTGCCTATTCATGGATTAGCGAGAACCTAGGATGAATAATTGGTGAAGAAGTTTAGGATGCTTAGTGAGTTTTTGTTGCAGTACATTGAATTTATTTGGCACTTTTATCGTACTGGGAACCCATGGGCCCGGGGTTCTCATTCCGTATATATCTCTTGTTTTTCAGATACAGGTCCAGGTGCTCAGAAGTGAGTTGTGGGTCGTCTGAGAGACGGCGAAGATCTTTATTTCCTCTACTTTGTTTTTTGATTAGAATCTCTCCACCTTTGTTTTGGAAAGTTTATATTATGTATTGAACTCTTTGAATTTGCCTATAGAGGCTCTCATGTTTCCTTCGGGAGAGATTAGGATATACTGTTGTCAACTAATTTCATAATGTACTCTAGCTGACCTAAACTTCGCGGGTCGCGACTAGTAGCTATTTACTTATGTTATATATATCTATCTGTTATCTATCTCTTAATCTCCTTTACGCCTTGTCCGTATATCGTTTTCGGCTTCACGGTTTATCTTTTGTTGTCGAAACGTGAGAGATACGTCTTCGCGGTTTTATTTCTACTCTTTTCAGGCTTCTCGATTAATACTCCTTTTGAAATTACCTATATTTATTTATTAAAAATCCACCTGAGAGTCGTACCACCGTAATATCATTGACTTATGACTCGAGCATAAGGATTTGAATATTAGGGTGTTACAAACTGCTCTAATACCAACTTGTAACGACTTCACTTCTAGTTCGTCATGACCAAGGCTAGCAGCTAAGCGCTACTATTCAGCTAACCTTAGGGACTCTCAACCTTATATTAAATATATACATATGAGCCTGTAGTACTAGTCGAGATCTCATGATAAATAGATGTAATAGAATATGTAATAGTTAAACAGATAATATCTATATAAAGCATAGAAAACACAGAACATAGTAATATCATACATATATGCCCAAAGAGTCATTTAGTACATCATAGTTTACATCGGGTTACGTTGTTACTTATTCATATAAATATTTACAGACTCCATTATTTATATTAATAGGCCCCGACTCACAAGAACCACCCTAGTCTGGACCCCTTCTAGCTTACGTATATAAATATTTACAAAAGCAACTAGCTCTCTAAAGTCTATACAGAGCGAGGGCAAAGACCACTACTACTATTGCTACTATTACTGCTGCTGAGCATGGATATCTTGGTAGCTGAGGAAATACTGTACTGAAGTAATGAGAGAGTTATCAGACACACCCGTGATGTTGTTGCTCGCATGTCCTAATGCGGAAAACTCAAAGATCACGTTGGTTTCCATTTGCGGAAATGAGAAAAGTAAGGGGAAAGAACCTAAGGTTCCCAGCAGGGTACTAAGCAAGAAACTAGGGATTCCGCAGCTGTCTAAGAGTTCACGCAGTTGTGTTGGTAAGTCTCGTAAACAAGTACAAGCACAAGCATATAGCAGAATAGTAAACAAGCACAGAATACAGAAAACATAGATAAATCACAATCATAGAGAAATACAGCAACCAAGTATGATGCATGACTGGTCCTATGCAAGCCATGAGCTCATGCGTAGGTTGACTATCTACAACCCAACGTCACCCAGGACTAAGCCCGAATATGGTTTTTTAACTGCATACATTCTGCATATGTGCCTAATGGACAAAGCTACGTGCATTTTAGCAATTGGCAATCATAGCAGAGCTTGACGTCATAGTATGCTAATAGTTGGAGAAATTGGTTTCAGCATAAAGTGGGCATCCCCACATCTTATGGTTCTGGTTCCGTCATAGCAGAAACTCCTTCTTTCCAGATAATCTCTTAGCATGATTCTAGTTCTATCGGAGCAGACACTCCTCATTTCCAGATAATCTCTTAGCACCTTTGGGTTTATAGTTTCATTTTTTCACAGCACTTTTCAATAAACTTTGTCTCTAAGGGACTCTTTTGTCCTTCTCTTTTATAAAAACTTGTGCCCAGTCTCTTCTCTTTAAATCTCTCAGCCTTTGTCACATTTATTATTCTGCCTTTGGTACTTTTGTATATTTTCAATTTTGTCCTTTTGTACATATTTTCTCTTTTTACCGTTTTCTTTAGACTTTTAGTGATGCTTTTACCATTAATGTTGTTACTTTACTATTTTACCCTTATATCCTTCCTAACATACTTTTTTACTCTTTATTAAGTTAATTAACGATTTTTACATTTACTTTATGCCCAAAATTACTATTTTACCCCTAAATGCTCTCGTTTTTTCGTTTATTTTATTTAGCGTTAAAACTTTATTGAATTAATCCTAACATTTTTTATGACCAAATTATCCCTAATAATTAGTAATTACTTCCAATTTTATCTCTAGGGGCCTAAAATATTATTTTATTCTTTATTAATTTATTACTTATTTTTGTTACCGCTTTTTACTATTTTACTTCTGACTTTTACTATAGTTTTTATTTAGGCTTAAAACTTTATTTTTTACAAATTTGATCCAACTAATTTATATAATTATTAATTTATCTTTAATGACTCTAAATTTAGAATTTTACTTATCTTTCATTTAAATTACATGTTTAACCCTCTTTTTACCCAAAAATAACCAAACAATCTTTTTTTATTTTACACACATATTCCATAGGATTAAAATCAGTTTTCTATATTATTTCTAACACTCTAACATGTAACTTTCCAAGTTTTTTAGTGGCTGAATTTTCAGGGGTGCAATTTTGTATTTTTACCCATTTTTAGTGATGCTTATGGCTTGAAACTTAAACCCCAAGTGCTACAATTAATTTCAGTGATTCCATACAATTTTCAGAGGCAAATAAGCTTCATATATCACTCAAATAATGAGTAAAAAACAAATAAGTACCACTAAATTTACAGATTATAAAATTAAGCAGAAAATCACCACAAAGTGGCTTATATGAATGCCGAATCAAGCAAAAATATATTCTATTCTTAATCCTTATCTCTCATTTAATTCCGTCACTAGACCTCTCAAATACCATAAAAATACTCTCTCAGAGGCTGGATCACGTTTGGGCATGGTGCAATTTTTTTCTTGGCCGAAAGTGTCCCAAAAAGTGTTGGAATTTGACCACTTTGAGCTTGAATTTGTGTAGCTCCTTAGGTGTGCTCTAGATGAACTTCAAGAGGAGTTTTCTAGATATATAAGAGATCAAGAATTCATTATGATCACTGCTGAAAAAATAGAAAAGAATAGAGAAGGAACAAGAGCTCACCTTGTTGGATTTTTGGTAAAAACGCGAGAATTAGTGAAAACGAGCAAGAAATAGTGTTTGCATGGCTTTTACTCTTGAAGAACACATGAAGAAAAATGGAAGAACTACTGGAAACAAGGATGAAATGCAAAGGTAAGGTGCAACATTTCTCTTTCTCTCTTTCTCTCTCAAGAATTCAGTCAAAAAAGGTGGTAAAAATACATAAGGGTGTGTAAAATTTGTGACCAATGTTCTATTAAATAAAAATTTAGAGTCTTGATAAATTTATAATGACAAAAGAGTGAAGAAAAATCATATGAAAAGGAGCTGAGAGTGAGAGAGAAGGGGAGTGAGTTTGAGAGAGAATAATCAGCGTCATAATGATTTGTTTATCCGCAGTTAATCGCGATTAGTTACTTGTGATTAAAAAAAATAGAGAAGAATGAAAGGCTGAGACAATCTTGGCCCAGTGGTTGAGAGGAAGGGGTGAGTTACTTAGGTGGCAAGTAAGAGGATTCGGGATCTCTAGGAGTCATTTGTGGAATACTAGTCAGAAATTCGGTTCAGGATAATTTTTACCATCTGGTAAAATAATTAATGGCTAACATTTATTCTTAAAGAAATAAATTATGAATGGATGGCTAATATAAATCTTGGGACATAATTTTTAGGTAAAAAATATTGTTATCACTGGTTCCGAGATTTTCGGTTACTAGAGTTTTTTTGGTACCAAATTGTCATTAAAAGTTTTTCCTGGCTCAAAAATCTCTAGTGAGAAAAATAAATCAATGGTAAGCTAATATTTCTATCTACTAGTCAAATTTGACTTAGAAGAATTAATTACCCTCATAAAATCAAGATTAACCTATTAATTACTATTTTCTAATTTTTTTTGTACCATTGTGCCTGCCTCACTAATAGTTATTGGGCCGTGGTTCAAGATTTTGCGAAATAAATTACAAAATAGCTAAAAAAGTCAATTTATCAAAAATCGGGTTCTTACAACTATCACGATTGGAAAAGTGGAGACTGAAGTTGCAACATTACAAACGATGAGGACTCGTGAATTGGTGCTAGAGAAAGACATTGGTGGTGCTGTGATTCGGATCTTGTTGCACACCGATCCAATCTTCAACGCAAATAAACAGAAGGCAACTGTGACACACTTGCTGACAATGGAAGACGGAACAATGATAGTGAAAAGGCAGGAAGAGACGACGATTGCAAGTGCGAGTATGGCTAGAAGAAAAGACGGCTGAGGTACATCGCGGGATGCTGGCTGATGAGTTCTCAGGGCAAGATCACCTCTGACCTCTGTGCAGATACTCCTAAGAATGGATGGAGAGAGAGAACTCCCTCCTCAAGAGCTAGGTTTTGACTTGTTAGACCTTTACTTTGTATACCAAACTCAATCAAAAACAATTCATGGAGATAAGCCAATGTTTTAGGTTATAATTGATGAATTTTGTTATAAACAGTTGATTTCTGGTGGAAATCTTTATTTTTAGGTAGTAGAATTAGATAATTCTAATTAATAGTAAGATTTACTATAAACAAAAGATGATAATGAAGTAATCAAAGAAGCAAAAAAATTAAAAATTGTACTATTTTTCTCTTTAGAATTCTCTTCTATATAATTATTCCATTTCTATTTTTGTCTAATCTAATTAAATTTTTTTTATTTTACCTCTTATCTCATTAATTCTCTTCTATTCTATATCTTTTTTCTTTTAACACTATTCTTTATAGTATATAAAATCATGATAACATGCAAGTAATACTAAATTATGTCCCTATCATAAAATTTTTCATAAAACATATAAAAAGTCCCTATCGTAACATGAACTTTTCAATTTACCTTTAACCAGACATGGTTATTATTAGTTCCTTTTCGATTGTTCTAAGTTCTATCAAATCTACTCATGCTGTTGATATATTCCTTTTTTTTTTTTTTTTGTTCTTACTTTATTTCTAACCTTATATATCTGTTTAAAAATATTTCTCAAATTCACAGCACACGTACAACTTGCCACAAAAGGCTTTTTATACATTCTACGAAATTCTTATGAATACTAATGTTGTTAGTGATTTCATTTCTTTTAGATCTTGCTTTAATTCCCCGTCTTATTTTAGTTCTATTAAGTTTCCTTTCTTTTTTACTCTTTTCACTTAAAACAATGGCCAGGGAATAAACATTTGTTGTAGATATATCCCGTAAAGTTACACAAATTTCCTCAACTTAAATTTTGTTTTTGGAATTAACACTAAATAAGGTTGTTTCTTTTCGCTAACGAGTTTATTATTTGATTTGAAATAGCATATCAACTATTTTTAGCTCGATTAGCTGTAAGAACCACAAATCTTATGTGTTTGTAACTTTGTATTTGTTATTTTAAAAATTATTTATTTGTATTTGTCAGTTTTAAAATAAAATTTTTACCAAATTAGATTTTAGAAGCAAAATTAAAGTTTCCAATCAAATTTGGAATTGAAAAAAATTTGTCACAAGTAAAAAGCAAAATCAAAAGCTTTATTATCGGGTCGTTTTTTAAAAAAACGTATTATAATTGACTATGGAATTGAGTGTTTTCGTGGTAAGCCAAAATATTAAATAAGTAATAAAGCAAAATAACAATTAAGAAAATTTAATATGACAAGTAAACTAAAAGTATTATAAGCAATTAGAAAGAAGAAATGATCAAATTTAACTAATGAAAAAAGTTAACTAAGAAAATTGTCCTAATTAGTAAACCTACAATAATGAGAAAAATTAGTTAGTTAATTATCCTCGTCTACAAAGTCTCAATCAATGAATTAATCTTTACATTCAAATTATTTAACCAACCAAGTCCTTTTGACCTAATTCATCTCTACACATCACTATCTTTAACAAACTTTTGACTCAACGCGCGAATATATATAACTGCCTTTTTCATGCGGATTTCATTTTCTTTTTTGCTTTTCTCAGCGTTTTCTGCGTCTCTACGTTCTGTTCTATCTCTACGTTTTTTGTATTTTTCTTCCTTCTCTATATTCTCTTCGTTCTTTGCGTTTTCTTCGTTCAAGTTCAATGCTCTTTTGTTTGATTTGAAGATTTGGATCAAAATTTTTGAAATGAAGCTGTGAAATCAGGTTTGAACTGGTATTTCGTTGTCGAAGATAATGAATGATTCAAATTTAGACTGTCAATTGAACCAGAGCGAAGTGGATTATTGTTTTGAATCGAATCAAGTGGCTGAAGTGTGGTTTGATTCTAGTTAATATAGTTCGTTAATAGTTTATGATTCTGTAGGTGAATAACATTTTTGTTTGTAAAAATTGATGTTTATGGATGATGATTTGAATTGAATGTAATGTAAAAGTTCTTAACCTAAATTATTAGTGTGATGAATCTGTTCCGTTCTTATTTCAGGGTATTTCGATTATAAATTGGTATATTTTGAAAATGTTTTCGATGTATTTTTAAGTTTAGACTTTCAATTGAACTATGGTGAATTGTATTATTATTTTGAATTGAATCAAGTGGTGAGGTGTGGTTTGAATCTAGTTAATGTAGTTTGTTAGTAGTTTATGATTATGTAGTTGAATAATTTTGTTTTTATTTGTGAAAATTGGTGTTTATGATTCTGTAGTTGAATTATTTTGTTTTTATTCTCCGTCATCGGAAGTCCAATCCCGTAGTGGCAAGGTCTCCTGTTTGTCACCGGGAGATACCATTATAACACAAAACTCCCACTCATTAGCCATCTTCTCCCTTACTAATTCTGTTCCTCAGTATTAAAACTCCATATCCACCAACTCCATAGTTATGAACGTCGTTCTTTCCTGAAACTCCCAGCTTGATTTTCTTATTAAGATTAATTATTATATATATGATCTCAGTTGCAGTTAGAGCACAACAGAAACAGAAAATAATCACAAAGGAGAAGGCCTACCTGAACTGACGGAACGGCAGAGCAGAAAATCAGGAAAGGAGAGCGATGCTTCCTCGGCCAGAACACCAATGAGCTCTGTTGATTGGATCATGAAACCCAGCTCCTAGCTCAGCCTTCTTCCTTGATGCGTGAGTGGGAAAAGGATTCAGGCGATTGAGAGAGCGATGGAACAACGAGAATCGCGTGCAGAGGTGGCTTCGACCAACGATAGCAGAGGCGACGAGACCACTGTGCACGGCATGCAGTGATAAACCCCGTTTTCAGGGTTTATCTTGTGTTGAATTTATAGCATTTTATCAACCTTTTCTCAAATTTATTCAATGAAATAGCATGGTTTTGTGATTCTCCATTGATTTGTGCATAACTGTGAAAATATGCTTTTAGACCTTTAATTTGATTATTTTAATTCACCTTTGATTCCACTAGATGCCTTGATGTGTTTGCTAGTGATTTCAGGATTGAAAAGGCTAGGAATGGATCGAAGGAGTGAAGAGGAAAGCATGCAAAATGGAGAACACATGGAAAAGCCAAAGAATTGGATAAGCTCATGGACGCGCACGCGCAATGTACGCGCACGCGTGGATCGCGAAAACTCAAAGGACGCGCACGCATGCTGTACGTGTACGCGTCGGTGGCCGCACGTGATTTTTAAAGTGAAAACGTGCCCAGCGAATTCTGAGGGCTGTGGGGCCCAGTTTACAACCAACTTTGGTGCCAAAATGCTTTAAAAAGACCAAGGATTGAAGGGGAATGGATCTTTTTGACATATCTCTAGTTCATTAGGATTAGCTTTAGTTAGTTTTTAGATAGAGAAGCTCTCACTTCTCTCTAGGAATTAGGATTAGGTTTAGTTCAATAATCTTAGATCTAGGGTTTAATTCATGCTCTCTTCTACTTCTACCTTTCAATTCTTTGTTGTTACATTCATCATTCTTCTATTCTTTTGTTGTAATTTCTTCTACTTTGTTCCTATGATTTGTTGTAGATTCACTCTTGTTTCTTCTATTTTCTTTCAATTCAATTTGAGGTAATTCATGTCAATAATGTTCTTTTTTATTGTTGTTGTTAATTCCTTGCAATAATTGTTGTTAGATTTTATTTTTGTTGTCAATTTACTATACTTTTCTTTTATGCCTTCCAAGTGTTTGTCAAAATGCTTGAGAGGATATTAGAGTAGAATTTTATATTCTTGGCTTGGAAAGGTAACTTAGGAATTCTTGAGTTACTAATGTCCAAGTGATTGATAGTTGGTAGCCATTGACTCTAGCTCTCATTAATTCAATTAGTGAATAGTTAGGACTCATGGACTTGGATTGATATAGCTCATTTAACTTTCCTTTACTTGTTAGAGGATGACTTAGTGGGATTGATCCTTGCAATTATCATATTGTGGTTAGTGATAAGGATAGAGATCCTTGACCACCGAACCTTGCCAAGACCTTTTTGGTCATTTGATTTCCTTTATCATTTACTTTTCTAGTTTCCTAATCAAAACCCCAAAATATACATGTGCATGGCCAATAACAAGAACACTACCCTGCAATTCCTTTGAGAGACGACCCGATGTTTAAATATTTCGGTTTATAATTTTAGGGGTTTGTACTTGTGACAAATAAATGTTTATATAAAAGGATTATTGTTGGTTTAGAGACTATACTTGCAACGAGATTTCAATTGTGAAATTCTATACCATCAAAAATCAATTCATCATGTAGCGAGGCTTCTCTATCAGCTGGAGGTGCGAGAAGAAGAACGAATGAGGATGCTTGTTCAGGAGATGAAGAGTGCAAAACGATGTCGTTTACTATGCTACGTTGTCACGTTATGTTCCATGTTAACGACAACGTCAAGAAACAAACAGAAGGGTGAACGTGATTTAAAAAAAAAATCATTCATGGATGAATTTGATTAATTTATTTTTTCAGAGACAAAAATGAATATCAACATATCTTTCGAAAACGATTTTGACTATTTGGGTAATTCCTTTTCTTTTTTATATATAGTGTTATTTTTTCTACTAAATTGATTTGTAAAATTTTTTAACATAAACAATCCCAAAATTTCAACCACTCAACAAACCAAAAAAGTCTAAAAACTTTATCACCAACCACAATTATACCCCCAAATTAATATTAACAACCCAATTTAACGGGTCAATAACCCACCAAAATTAAATAAAGTTCAACTCAATTTATATTATGTTACACAATAGGTTGATTCATAGCAACTAATCATGTTTTAGAGCAATAACAATGATTATATTCCCCTGAAACCAACTAGCTAGCATCTGCGGTGTGTATGGGCTAACTTGGGCTCGATTTTGTTAAATCTAAACTCAATTCTAAACTAACCCAAAAAAAACAAGTTAAGACATATAATTGGTATAAATAATTTTGTTGATCTTATCCAATAAATTAATAAAATATGACCCTTAAAAGTTAATTTTTAATAAATATTTTATATATATGATAAATAATTTTAAACGTAAAATAATGTTATATAATAAAAAATATTAATTAAAATATAAAAGTACAAGATTTTATTTCTAATTTCATCATAAAAAAAATATATTTTATTTATATAAAATGACAGGTTAAGTCGAGTAGTTGACCCAAAACATAACTTAAACTCAACTCGAAAATAGTATTGAACAAAAATGATTTCGATTCATAATGAATTTTAGGTCAGGCTGGAATTTATACACCTTAACAATGGGCTTTAGTTGGAGGACCATGTCTCCTGAAATATTTTATAAAAATATTAGTAAAATGTTGCAAAGGGAAAAAGTAGTACAATTGATTGAAACTGGATTATGTTTGGGCTGGGACGTGAGGTCCAAACTCGTTCTGAGGGCCGCGTCCGACTTGTATAGAAGCCGAGGTGCCGTCGTTCGAGTTCTTCGTGAGGAGGTGGGGGTGGTACCTGCAAGAGATTCCGATGTATAAGTTAGCAAAGGTTTTAGGCAAGCTTTTAGTAGATTGGATTCTGTAGAGGTTTGCATTGGCGAATATCATTGTGATCACAACGGGATTATCGTGATCAGGTGTCATGCCTTGAGCATCTTCTTTGGTGAATGAAATTGTAGGCAAGTCGGGAACGTCACAGTTTCCACCAACTTGGTAGACTTTCTTGAGATGCCTTTTACGAGAAGACTTAGTTACTCACCTTCCTGCAAATCCTCTATTTATCATGTGTATGTGCTTATCAGGGGTTTGTGGTGGCTGATCTCATCGACCTTCGTCTTCATCACCTTTCTTCTTTCTTTCTGGATCGTTTGTCCTTTCGCGAGGTACCTCTCTAATCGATCTTCTTTGGCCAGTTTCTCTATCACACTTTTCAGATCATAGCAATAATTAGTAGAATGTCCATATAATTTGTGATACTCACAATATTCCGTCTGACTTCCGGCTTTCTTGTGCTTGATGGGGCAAGAAAGTGGAAGTTTTTCAGTATGGCCGATCTCTCTATAGACATCAACAAGAGAAACTCAGAGGAGGTGTAGCTGTGGTATCTTCGAGATTTCTTCAAGTTGTACTCCTTCTTTTTCTTTGTCTCCTTTTTCTTATCCCGACCTTGATAGGAAGGGTTTGACTTTCGGACTGGTTTTCTAAGTCGGGAGTTCTCTTCCATGTGGATATACTTCTCTGTCTGCTCTTGCACTTCATACAGGAAAGTCGGGTGCCGTTTGGATATAGAATGGGAGAACGACCCTTCTCTAAGGCCATTAACCAACCCCATTATCACTGCTTCAGGAGATAAGTGTTGTATTTTCAAGCAAATTTTATTGAATCTATCCATATATTCTTGGAGTATTTCTCTGACCTCTTGTTTAACCCCAAGTAGACTTAGAGCATATTTGACTTTATCCTTTTGAATTAAAAATTAGGTAAGAAACTTCCTTGCCGGGTCATTAAAGCAAGTCACTGACCTGGGCGGTAAGTTATCAAACCATTTCATCACTGCATTGGTCAGTGTTGTCAGGAAGGCCTTACAGCGAGTTACGTCGGACGCATCAACCAGGTACATTCAACTTTTGAAGTTGATAAGGTGGTGTCTGGGGTCGGTAATTCTGTTGTAAAGTTCCATGTCGGGGCTTTTAAAGTTTCTGGGGACTCTAGCTCGCATAATTTTCTCAACAAACAGATCTTCTCCTCCAAGAGGAATTTTCTCCTGATTAGCCCGATTAGTCTGACTTCTAAGGTCGGCCTCTAGTCTCGAGAGCTTTTTCTCCAGCTCTCTTCATCGTCATACATCTTTTCATAATTCTCTTTTTGCTTCTTGTTGTCGTTCGGCCTCTTGCTCGACCGTGATGCCCGAGTTCAAGTCCCAATATCTCTGTGGGATGAGGGATTCCTCATCTTTAGGTGGGTGGATCTCTGAGTAAATCCGCAGTGGTGGCGGGCTCCCTGATGTACCTTCCCCATGGGGGTGTTTGTTCTTTCCCGTGGTGGAGGTAATGCAAGTGCTCGATCATCATTGCGAGGCTCTGGTTCCAATTCAGATGTCATATGACCGTTCTCAAATTGATTGTTCGCCATGCATAGGTGTAGACTTCTAGGTTTCCGGCAACAACCTAATGTTCTAGTAGTAACCTGAAACTGGATTGTATTTGGGCCGGGACGTGAGGTCCAGACTCCTTCTAAGGGCCGTGTCTGACTTGTATAAAAGTCGAGTTGCCGCCGTCCGAGTTCCTCATGAGGAGCTGGGGGCTGGTACCTACAAGAGGCTCAGATGCCTAAGTGAGCAAAGGTTTTAGGCAGGTTTTTAGTAGATTGGGTTCTGAATATACTTGAGGGTATCAGTGTATTTATAGTAGAACGTTGAATCACCTTTTAGAGTAGTTCCACATTTATTAGTGGATAACTATTTCCTTTCTCTAAGGAAGTTGATGATAACTTCCATCTAGAAAGGTGGAAGATATCTTAGAAGTTAGTTAATCATTCAGATAATTAGGGCTGAGCTACTGTTGTCGTGCCCGACCTCTATGAGGTCGGGTAGGTAGATGAGGCCACCTTTTTTGGTGGACTATTATTCTTATTGGGCCTAACTTTATGTTTTTAGGTCAGAGTGTGAACAAGTTCTATCCTCAATTTCTCCATGCACTCAATATATTTCTTTTAAATATTTCAAACATAACATCTTAGTATCATTCAGTTTCTCCATAAACTCAATACTTTTTTTTTTTAATTTCAAACATAACATCTTAGTATTATATTATATTTTTTTGGTTCCTTAATTGAATTTTTTTTTTGCATGAAAAGGACATGAAAACATTTAATAAGTATTATAAATTTTAATATTTATTATTATAATTATAATTTTTTTTTACATATTTTACAACTTATATATTATAATTTTTTACAATTACAATGATAAAAAATTAAGAAATTGATGCATTTTTAAGACAAGTAACTTAAATAAAATGATTGGAAACTAAATTTATCAGATTATAACTTTCTGAAACTGCATACTTGTTTGTAACTTTTCTATAACTATGTAAACCGCTACAGGCATTAGCAAATTTAAAACTGAACGTAATCTGCTACTGGTAACTGCGATTTACGTTGAAATAGAGCTAGGCAGAAATTGCTATAGGTTGTAACGATTTCTGAAGGATGTGCAACACACATAAAACGCTGTTGGTTGTAACGGTTTAGGTACAAATGGGAGGTAGATAAAAACTGCTAGAGGCTATCGCGGTTTACATGAAGGTTGGCTATAAAACCACAAAAGCCAACCGCGGATCCTTCATTTGGTGTGAAAAGGGCATTTGGTTAGAGAGAGAAAATTCTTAAGAGAGAGAAGAGGTGGCTGGAAGAGGATTTGAATTTTTTGGAATGTGCATATTCAAGTGGGACCATGGTAGATGAAGACCGCTTGTACCGACTGAACGATGTTGTCCATGTTGTCAAAGACATCATTAAAGAGGTTAGTTTGTTTTCTTTTTTGTATTAGTGTTTGGAATATAAAATCTAGTATTTAGGGTATAGAAATTAGAGTATATAATTTAAGATTTATAGATTAATATTTAAAATTTAAGATTTAAATTTTAAAATTTATGATTTCAAATTCTAAATGTACACTAAAAAATAAAAAAAAAATGGCACATTTATTACTTGTTCTAAAGTGCCTTAACATTCATTCTATTTTTGTATTTAGACAATCATATATATTAAATATTTAATTAACGTATATATTGAATCGAATTAGTACATTTGTAGTAAAAATTTTAAATCACTTAAAATTTAAAAAGTATCATTTAAAATATTTTATAATTTTTCTCCGCATATAATTATTTATTTATTATCATATTAATAACAAATTTAAAAATAATTATATTTATATATTTTATTTTAATATAATATTATTATATAATTTTTATGTTAAAATTTTTTTCACCAAAATTTTTTCAAACTCTTCGTTGCACCCTAACTGCTACAATGAAATAAACAAAATGTTTATTGGTCAATCTGATTATAATATGTACGAATCATCATTAAGTGAAAAAAAAAAAGTTTAGATTCTCTCATTTTTTAGGGCAATTGACTTGAATGAAATAAAACGGAGAAAGCTTTACATATATACAACAATTGAAGAAACCTTACGTGCATGTCCTGATTGCCTTTATATGTAAACCGTGGTGGATTGTAAAACATATAAACTGTTGTAGCCTAGGACAGATTATACATGAATTTTGGTGCCAGAAACTGTGGCTGACAACCACGGTTTATGAAAAAATCTTGTGCACATGAAACCCTCCTGCCTCCCACGGTTTATGCATGAGGTAGTATAAATTCATTAGCCGCTATAACTCATCATGGATCACCTGTGTGGGAAAGCAAAATTTTTGAGGGTGGGTGCTTGAGAGATTCCGGGGAGCCTTGGAGGTTAAGGGGGAAGCTTGGAGGGTTTCAAGCAATAGGGGGTGGAGCTATGAAAGACGAAACTCGCCTGTACCAATTAAATGGCGTTGCGCATGTGGCTGGATACATCGACCAAGAGGTTAGTTGTACAAGCTTATTATTAATATTCTTAATATTATTATTATTATTGTTATTGTTATTGTTATTGTTATTGTTATTGTTATTGTTATTATTATTGTGAGTTGTTAGTATAATTATTATTATTATTAGTGGGAGTTGTTAGTATTATTATTCCTGTTGGTATTGTTATCATTGTTAATTTTTTTATTATTAGGATTAGTGTTATTTTTATTCATATTAATGTTACTCTTATCCTTGTTAGTAACTATTGTTATTGTCGTTATTATTATTGCCATTGTTTTGTTATTTTTATCACTATTATATTTGCTGTTATTAGTATTGGTCGTATGTTGAGGATTTCTTTACCCACATTTTGCAGCCTACTAGGGTTATTAGCGGGGTCAGGAGACAACAGAATATGCCTTTACACGACCGGATTGTACCTTATTTGGAGACCGCTGGGTTGTATCACTTCGCTAGGCTGAACAGTCAGTGGTTCTGGGTTGATGAGCCTCTACTTGGCGCATTCGTTGAGAGGTGACAATTCGGCATACGACTCTTCCCAGTCTCCATATATTTGTGCTACTGCCTTCTGTTTTGCCATCCAAACCTTTCTGTAACTAGGCCGGAACCCATAATCAGCTTCTGTTGCTTGTTGCAAGACCTTTATCGTAACCGCAGCATCCGCCCTAACCAACGGAAAAATTCTCGCACAGATAACGTGGTAATCAAGCTAACGGTGATCACTGGAAATAGACGTGGCCAAGCAAGTGTGTGGACCATTGTACCTCCTAACCTCCCAAGTGCCCTTTCGTGCACGAAGCGATATGCGAATCAACCAACTACAACCCTTGCCGAACTCCTTGCATTTTCCATGATACTTCAGATGATCCGATTCCAAGACTCGGTACTCAACACCTCGACGGATGCTATAGTCCTTCACACTCAGAACAGCTTCATCTTTATTCTGGAACGATTGCCCAATCTGAAATTCTATAGAAGAACCCCCAATTGTAGCACCTCCGTCCGCCTGTTGACCCAGAGCCTCCAAGTTTAGAGTGGAGAAGTGTGGAGGGTACTGCTGTGTGCTAGAACTTGAAGGCCCGTGCTGTGCATGTGGATTGGGACCTGTGTCATCATCACTATCCCCAATGATATCTACATGCTCCTGATCAGAGTCATCGTCCTGCATTGCATTCTCTACTCGATCAGGTTCCCTGAAGCCTTGTACTTCATGAATTATGCCACCACCGGTATCCGCCTCAAATGCCTGCTGCCAGACCCCAGGATTCTCCAACGGTACAAACCAACTGCCTCCGTTTGATCTAAATCAGCCGCGAAGGAGGGGGATGCGACCTGCGAAACAGATGGCCCGGCCATAGGCATCGAACTAGACGCACCGCCTGTGGTAGTCGAGCTATGAACTGGAGCTGATGTCCCAGAACTATCGACACCAACCTCCAACTTCGCATACAACTTGTGTATTTTGACCTCCAGAAAACTCCTAACACAATGAAACAGAACCCTAATATCTTCATCAACCGCTAGCACAAACATATCATACTTAACACCGGTCGACACAACTGCGATGGGAATCTTGTAGAATAGCTTCTTCACCCACTTGCTTCCAAATACCCCAAGCTTCTGCAAGATGCTGTTCTTTACATCTGACAAAGTGCTTGATGAACCGATGAATACACTCAACGGTTCTCTGTCAGTGAACTTCACACCATATTTTTACTTCTTTTAATTTTCCCAAAGCATTGCACTAACACAAGAAAACTCTCTTCCTCACTTGTCATTGTGTGATAATGATCTCTTCACAAGCTTCAACCTCGCTCATATATTTATAGAATTCTTCTCCACATAAACCGTGGCTGCCTACAAGGGTTTATGAGTTTAAAAAACCCTTCATAAACCGTGGCTGGCTATAGAATTTTTTGGGTTTATTTCTGCCTTCCTAAACCATGGTGGCCTACCACGTTTTACGTTCAACACTTCTTCTTGCTAAATCGTTGCTGACTGCCATTGTTTACATGTAAACTCTAACCATAGTTAGCTCCCACGGATTACATAATAACAAAAAAAGGACATCCAGATAACGAGGTTCCAATTGTTGCAATCAGGTAAACCTTTCTCTCCATTTATTTATTTACGTACATTGCCCTTTTTTTTATTGGAGAGATAAAGTGTGATATTTTGTTATATATTTTATAGAATAAATGATCAACATCTCTTAAAGATTATTTGTTTTTTAAATTAGTTGTTAAAAGATTTTTTAATTAAATTCGTCTTTTAAAAAATTTAAATTAATCGTATTAATTTTTTTTGTCTTTTTTTGTTGACGGCACTAAAATTTATTTATGTGGCATGTTAAGTGATACTATAACACACATAAAAATTTTAATTGACTATTAGTATGATAAATTTATGAAATTAGATCTAATCAAAACTTAATTGAGAGATTTATGACAACTAAGTGTGTGTTATGGTGTCACTTAACGTTCCCATCAACAAATTTTGATGTCGTTAGCAACAAATTTCGAAAAGATTAAAATGACTCACTTAAAATGTTACGAATTTGATTAAAAAAAACTTTTGGGAACTAATTTAAAAGATAGTGATTTTTTTTTAAACTAATCCAACTAATTACCCATATTTTATAAGTGGGATAAAAAAATTAAAAAATTAAAAATTATTTAATCAGAGCCATTATTCTCATCAAATCTTAGACGTAGATATCTCAATCAGCAGTTAATATCTCATTCAACGGCAAACAGCTCAAAGTCGTAACTTACACTCAAGAACACACCAGAAAACCCCAGACACCGATTCTCGCAAGATAGACGAGTCAATGAGGCAATGAGCCATATGCCCATATCAACGAAGTCGACGTGGAAGTAAGTCCGCAACTGGATTTAGAAGCAGTGATATCGTGACACGTGTACGGTAAATATCTCACACCCTCAAGTCTCGCCCCTCAATCGCTCTATAAATTCCAGTCGAGGCTTCGCCTTCAAACCCATTCTAGTGAGATTTGATCATCGTTCTAGTTACTTGTTTTGTTGCAATTTTCGCTGGTGTTTCCGATTCTTAAACTGAAAATGTCGTCTTGCTGTGGAGGAAACTGTGGGTGCGGAAGCGGCTGCAAGTGCGGCAACGGCTGTGGAGGGTAAGATTTTCGTAGCATTAATTTTTTCTTCTTCTTTTCTTTTCTTTAAAAATGGGAATTCTCGTGGAATTTTGTTCTAGGGTGTTTCGGCTGATATGTTTGGGTACTTTTTCGTTTTTTGGCTGAATTGTTTGTAAAATTGGTTGACACTGGTTTTGGCTCTGAGTTTCTGAACAGGAACACCTGAACGTTTGTTTTGATTTTGACGGAAATGTTATTTCTTGTTTTCTGAAAACACGATGCTTTATTTTATTTATGTGTCTCTTTGTAAAAGCATGATGTATGGTGTGAAGGGTGAATTTTGTTGGCTGCATCAACGTTTGGTTGTCATAGATATTTGTGTTTGTCCCCTTCCTTTCTTAATTTGCGCTCTCGCTCTCTCTTTGGCTGAATGATATGAGAAACCGATGTTTTGTTGTTATTTCGTCAGATCATGATTGCTTTCAGCTCTGTCCTGCTTTAAAATTCCCTGAAGCCCCCAAGAGGGATTTGTGAGCTTCAATTTCATGTTTAGAAATGAAGTAAATTATTTGATGAGTAAATTGGGGTCTATTTCACACACTACAAAGCATCTTCTTCCCTGGCTTTATTTCTAAAATCTCAGCTTACAGGAATTCACCCATTAAGTAGCGTACCGCAAATAATAATTCATCAGCGTAGCGGAAAGTCGTATTTATATTTTCCACTTTTACATATGGTCGTACTGTGTATCGTTCCTGTACCGGAGCGAATTGCATGCCATGTAACTGTGACAAGAACAGCAGAAGTAATTTTATTTTTATTCACATGATGTTTGCATGTGCAGTTGCAAGATGTACCCAGATTTGAGCTACACCGAGAGCAGCAGCACAACAGAGTCATTGGTGATGGGAGTTGCGCCTGCCAAGGCCCAATTCGAGGGTGCTGAAATGGGTGTTCCAGCTGAGAACGATGCCTGTAAGTGTGGACCAAACTGCAGCTGCAACCCATGCACCTGCAAGTGAAGAGCCCACACGCTCACACGCACAGCAGAAGCAGAGATCCTTTTAGTTAAATAATAATAATAATAATCATAATAATGATATCTAGTAGTGTTATTATGTGTATGTGTTACTGGTTTTGTGTACACTCTTCTGGAGGAGTGTTTAAAGAAAAAACACTCCCCGTTTTGGAGTGCTTAGAATAAAGTGGCCTGTGTCTTGCTGCATCCTTGAACTTTGGCTTGGGTGTATCTAGCCATGGGTGCTTTGTTTCTTTGTTGGTTTCTTTGCTTTTTGTATAAACTTCCGCTAATCCTGAATCGTCCATCTCTGCTGGTTAATGAAATGATATTAAAGAATTATCGGAAGAAGCTTGTTTTGGTGTATTTTATTTTTCTTTATTTTATCTTTTTAAATTCGGTTTTCTTATATGGGTTGAACTTGTTCTCTTAGAGCATAAGATTCTAACAATTTCTTATTTTTCTTTATGTTTCGGGTGGTATTGAATTGGTTTAATTTCCAAAAGCAAAAAAGATTTTGTGGGAGAGTATTTACTCTTTTATCTATTTTATTTTAGATATAGTATGCTAATATAGACTTATCTTTTTACTCCTAAGAAAATAAATGGTTCTTATTTGGGCATCGTTCTTGTCAAAAAGCATATTAGGAATTTACAGTTGATCGTCGTTGCCTTCCTTCTTGATTGATGGATGGGTATACAATTCCCAAGTTATGTATACTTTTAAGAAAATTATATGGTATAAATCTGTACAGATTTAAAAATTTGCTTACTTAAACTACACTTTCTAAAGCCACACTTTTCACTTAAAACTGTAACTCTTTACAAAGAAAAGCGTCACCTAATGGAAAAAAGTAAATTAGAAGATTTAAGAGAAGAAATAATTAAGTTATCAAAATTAATAGATCAAAAATTAATGATTTTAACTAATGTTAACTGTAATGACACCGAATTCTTAAAATCAATACAAAACGATTTTTCTCAAAATCTTTATTTTACTATAAGCTTTATTGAAGGACTTCAAAAACCTGAAAAAACTTATTTTTCACACGGAATTTCTAAGAAATGTTATCATGGAAATGATTCCCCACATCTTTATCATACTTTTAACCCACAATTAAATTCTATAGTAGATATGCTTGAAGAAATACTAGTATCCATAAAATTTCAAAGAAATAAGGAAAAAGAAAATCCAAAAGAAGAAAAATTTCAAAATATAATCAACATAACAGATTTAAAAGTAAAATCACCACTAAAATTATGAATATCGAAGAAAAATTAGAAGAAGTTACAATGCTTTTTAAACAATTAAAAATGGCTCAAGAAAATAATATTATGGAACAGGGATTTCAGATAGAAGAAGAAATAGTAAATTCTGAAAATATAGAAAATGAAGAACACATCCTAGATTATTCAAGTGACGAAGAACCAGCAATTCCAATACAAGTAAAAAATGAAGCTGGAACATCTAGGGATAATCAATCTCAATTTAAATGAGAAACAGGTTTTGATAATTATGCTTTTAAAAAAGGGTTTATAAATAAAGATTCAAAACATACAAAAATACCATCAAAATACGTTCCTAAAATCCAGGAAATGGAAGGAGAAAGAATGCTCGATTTAGACTGTAAAACGAATGAAAAAGAAATTTTTGAAAACTGGTTGAATTCCTTCTTATTAGAAGCCTTTACTAATCCAAAACTTAATGAATTATCTGAAAGAGACATTTGGAATTACATAGGGTTTCATACTAAAGGAGCTATAAGAGATTATATGACATCAATAGAAAACCAAATAATAGAAGAATTAGCAACAAAAATAACAGCTTATGATAAGATATTATATATAATGATGATTCTATATAAAGAATTTTTTGGAAAAAATATCATAGATCATAAACAAGAAGTCTATAATAAAGAATATCAAGAAGCAAAAAACCATTTAGCTAACATTCACATATATGATCTATGTAATGTGGAGTCTTATATATGTGAATATAGAATACATTATTACAAATTAAAAGAAGAAGATAAAAATCATTATCTTAGTATGTATATAACAAAACTTCCATATCCTGCTAACGAATTTATTATGGGAAGATTTATAAGAGAAGTAAATAGAGGAACAATTGAAAATAATTTTGGTGGAGCAACCTCTGCAATAAGAGAGGAAATAAAAGAACATTGTATGCAAGAAGCAACTCAAAAAAGATTTGCAAATATAATTAGAATTTGCTGTCAGGATAATGAAGAGATACCTCAAAAATATGGTCTTAATAAAAATTTTCAAAGAAAAAGAAAATATCAATTTAGAAAAAGAAAATACTATCCAAACTGGAGAAAAAAGAGGTATTTTAGAAAAAGAAATAACAATAAAATTAAAGAAACCATTAAGAGTTAGAATAGCTGACAAATCAATACATAAAATTGATCAAAAAGCAGAGATGGTTGAAATTTTTATTCAAAATTATAGGTTCATTGTTCCATCTATATACATGTTAGATTCTGGAATGGATTTTATCATAGGAAATAACTTTTTAAAGCTATATCATCCATTCATTCAAGAACTAACATATATAGTTTTAAAAGCTCCACACGATTCTTCAATAAATCAAAAATCAAAACGTATAAAAATACCGACTACTACTATAGATAAGATCTTAAAATTTAAAATATTTTCTATATTAGAGACATGTTATTTAAATCTATACTTTCAAATAAATATCCCAAAAAATAATCTTGAAATAAAGATAGAAGAACTTTTGGATGAAATTTGTGCTGAAAATCCTTTAGATATTAAAAATACAAATAACGAATTAGTAAGCATTAAATTAAAAGATCCAACAAAAGAGATAAATGTTCCAAATAAAATCCCTTATTCCGCAAGAGATAGAGAAGAGTTTTCATTAGAATGTAGAGATCTTTTGGAAAAAGGAATTATAAGATTAAGTAAAAGTCCTCATGCGGCTCCAGCCTTTTATGTCGAAAACAATAATGAAATTAAAAGGGGAAAACGAAGAATGGTTATTAACTATAAGAAGATGAATGAAGCAACTATTGGTGATGCTCATAAACTTCCAAGAAAAGATTCTATTTTAGAAAAAATCAAAGGAGCAACTTGGTTTTCATCTCTTGATGCAAAATCAGGATATTGGCAACTTCGTTTAGACGAAGAAACAAAGAAACTAACTGCTTTCACTTGTCCAACAAAAGAATCAACAAGTGTGTTGCTCTATGAATGGAATGTATTGCCATTCGGATTAAAACAAGCTCCAGGTATTTATCAAAGATTTATGGAAGAAAATCTAAAAGAGTTAAATGAATTTGTTTTAGTATACATTGATGATATACTAATTTTTACAAAACAGGATAGAGAAGATCATCTTCAAAAATTATTAATAGTTTTAGAAAGATGTAAAGAAAAAGGATTAGTTTTTAGCAAAAAGAAAGCAAGAATAGCAAAACAAGAAATAGAGTTTCTTGGATTAATTCTATCCACTCAAGGAAAGCTAAAACTTCAGCCAAATGTCCTAGAAAAGGTAAATTTATTTCCTAATAAAATAGAATATAGAAAACAATTACAAAGGTTTTTAGGGTGTATAAATTATATTTCTGATCAAGGATTCTTAAAGAATATAACAGAATACACTAAAAGCTTATTTCCAAAAATAAGTACTAAAAAAGAATGGAAATGGGATGAAAAAGATAGTATGCAAATTCAAAAGATTAAAAAATTATGTGAAAAACTTCCAGAACTTTATATTCCAGAAGAAAATGACTACTTAATAGTAGAAACAGATGCTTCAGACATAACCTGGTCAGGATGTCTAAAAGCTAAGAAAGCTATAAAAAGTTTGGAGCAAGGAAAAGAATCACTAGATTCTAAAAATTCCCCAAAGGAACTACTTTGCAGGTATATTTCAGGGACTTTTACTCCAACAGAACAGAGATATACCACTCATGAAAAGGAAACTCTAGCAGCAATTAAATCTCTTAAGAAATGGAAAATTGATTTACTACCCAGAGAATTTACATTAAGGACAGATTCAAGCTACCTAACAGATACATTAACAAGAGAATGGAGTTCGTCTACAACGCATTAGATCAAGAAATTCAGAAATACGAACAAGAACTCGAAAAATGCAAGCATTGTCAGCAAATAAGGACACAGATCCAATCCCTCAAGAAGGCCATCGAAGCAATGAAATCAACGCAACAACCAAAACCATCAGAGCTCAGCCAGCTAAGCGTGGTGGACAAATCAGGTGAAGAAAAAATTCCAGAAAATAAAACAATTGCTGAAATTATCAAAAAATCCACCCAAGATAAAAAATATTATGTAATTTATAATGGCCCCATGAAAGGAGTATATGATGCCTGGGAAAAAGCAGCACCATTTACACATCAATCAAGGATAATTCATAAAGGAGGGTTTTTAACACTGGAAGAAGCAAAGGAATCTTTCAGGGAATATGAAGCTCTTCATCCAGAGCAAACCCTAAAAAGAGCAGATAAAGCTCCAATTCAAACCCAGAGAACAGGGATAATAAGAAACAATCCTACAAGGGCTGAAATCAAAGAAAAGAAAAGGGTCTGTAGATCAAATCTCAGAGAAACCCTTAATATAGTCCTGAACTGGACTGAAGAAAGAAGAGCAATTTTGGGATATTATCCTATTGCCAAAGAACAGCTAACAAAGCTGGTTATATTTCCAGATGCATCCCCATCGGACACCTATCAGTTTTTCCAGTATGGATTAATTGATACAATTTTAATTTTTAATGATCTAAAAATTATTAGTGAGTTTCCTGCAGGATTCGTTGATGCAGTGAAGAGATTTAAAAATATGATTGACAACGTAAATCCAAGGGATATATCCCTAAAATTTACGAACAGTCAACCTATTTTTAATGAAGAAGAAGAATGCTTGGTTCCAGCACACCAAGTAATATTCATGTCCGTCTTCCCAGGAAATTTTCAACCAATTGATCAAGTTCAAGATTTAACAATCTACAGTCATGAAGGAAGGCTAGCCAGCACACTAGCAAGGGTCTTCGAAAGAACTCAAAAGATAACAAGGGAATCTCACACAAGAATTAATTATAAAAGCAGAAATACTTTGCTTGTGTCTAGTAAAAGGAATGAAATTGAAGAAAGAGAGATGAGACTCTTAGTGGAATTTGAATCAGCATTCTACAACTTATCTGGACTCTTAGAAAAGCTCCCTGAAGGGATAAAGAGGAATCTCTGCTATTTGATAAAAGACAGAGAAGACCACAAGTGCCAGCTATGCGTCTCAGAGCTATCTGAAGAAAGCAATAATAAAACGGAATCAACCCACATGATAAAGGAAGAAGGCAACGCATCTGAAGGTCACATAATGAAAGAGGAAGACAGCACATCTGAAGCATCTCTCAACATTATTGCATAGTGACGTAAGCGCTTAGGTCATAGAGCACCAACAATGTAGCTGGTGCAAGATAATAAACAATGACGTAAGCAATGACGTCATAAGAAGGGTAAGGATGGGAATTGTCCATCAGACCCAACCATTATAAATAGGTTGCTTAGGCAATTGTAGAAATCATCAGAAAATAGAAAGCAGGAGGCTAAGAGTACTCATATGCTAGGAGAGCAAGGAGGAAGCAGCCGAGGCGATTCTATAGTCTGAAGAAGAATTCCCTTAAGGGAAAAATAGTTCTAAACTCCCCTCTGGAGTTAGTATTTACAATCTCCCCTCTGGAGATAAAAACATCTTATGTAAAATATACTAAATAAAGGAAGTTTTTCTCCAGAAAGGTACATTTTCATCCTAGTCTTTCATCTATGAATTATTTAGAAAGTTTAGAATTAACAGAAGAATCTGATTATTATAGATTAACTGCTTTATTAGATAATGAAAAACAGGCTGTTCTAAAAACAGAATTAAATCTCAAATCAAATGAAAATTTTAATAAACAGAACCTTTTAAAAGAAGTTTTTAATAGAAAAAATATAATATACTATGGAAAAATTCAACTTGAAGCCCCTATAAAGATAAAATCCGCCAATGGAGAACTTGAAATAGCTTTAATAAATGATGAAGAATTAAGTAAACAGATTGGAAAAATTAAGGATCAACAAAAAAGATCTAAAATTGGATGGATTCATATTAGTACTATACAAGTTTTAATCAAATCTACATATATGAAAGGAATTAATTCACCAATAAGCTTAGCAATCTGTGACAAAAGAATTACTGATGACCCAATAGATCAAATAATTGGAATTGTTCATGGAAACTTGGCAAACGTAAATGTTAAATTCAATGCCCATCTTGGGTATGCTATACCTTTATCAACTGAAAATCTTGGAAGATCTATAAGTTTGGCTTATAAATTTCACAGAAAGAATCTAATGGAACAAGATGATGAACCATTTTCAATTACATATGCAATAAATTATGCTTTAACAAATAGCCATCATAGTATAATATTTAAAAACAGAGAAAGAATTTATGTCGATGAATTATTTCAGAAAATTGTAAAAACAGAAATACCAAAATATAAAGCTATTGAAAACCCAGTTCTATTATTAAAAGAACCATCAGAAGAATTATTTTCATCGAATTTTCAAATAAGAGAATCTAAAATTAATAGCCCTTTAAGTTTATCTAAGTTAAAGATTAAAGAAGAAAATTCTGAAATAAAAGAATTAACAAAAAAGGTCGAAAAATTAAATGAAACCCTAAACACTAAATTATGACAATAAATAAAGAAAAAATATATGTAACTTATCAAGACAAGAAACAAGAGCTCTTTGAAAGAGAAAATCGTTTGAATTATTTACAGTTTTCTGAAATAAATCAAAGAGCATTTGAAGCTCTAAAAATAATCTATGACAAGTTAAGAAAAGAAGTTGAAGAGCTAGAAAAATTAATAGAATCTCTAGAAAATAGTGATGAATCAATGATAGAGTTTGCAGAAATTTTAAAATAAATAATGAAGCATAAAAAGATTGAAAAACCAGAAAATAAAATAAAAAGAAAAAGGGCGAAAAAATTAAAAAGTAAAATAAAAGAGTATAAAAGGGAATTAAATAACCTTCAGATCGAAATTGATGACCTTATAATAAAAAGGATAGAAATAAGAATAAATATAAACAAGTTGGAATTAAATTTAAAAAATTTATAAATGCCTGGAAAACCATATTATGACTTAAAAGAATTAAAACTGTTGAAAGAAAATGAAGTCAAAAAATTAAGAAGGTATTTAGAAACAATAGAAAGTGTAGAAATAAAAGAAGTTTTTGAGGATTTGAAAAATTATATTAAAGAAAAAGACAAACAGATAAAAGATTTTATATACAATAATCCATGCAAAAAAGAATATTATAAACTAAAACAAGATTAAAAACTATAAAAATGAAATCACAATATACATCAAGGACTAGTAAAAAATTGGATAGAAATGGTAAAATTTGGTATCAGAGCCAAGTTAACGATTAAGGGTAACACTTTTTCTTTAAGCAACACTTTTAGTGACACGCTTTTCAGCCACAAAAAGACAAAAATCTGTACACACATATCTGTACACTATAAGGCCCCATATTTTTATTAACAAAAATGTTATTTGACTATCAAAATAAATTATTAATATAAAATATATATTAAAAATAATATTAAATAACATATATATTTATATAAATATATAGTAATTAATTTTAATATATAAATTATATTATATATATACTAAAAATTAATTATTAAATTAATTAATTATTTATATAAAATATATTTTAAAATATTAAATATATATTATAAATAAATTAAATATTATATATTTATATATACTTATACACAGATTTGATTAATTTTTTATATATTTATATTTTTTTAATCAGCTTTTTCATTTTTTTCACTCGGTGTTCTTGGTTTATTTAGATGTTCTATTACACTTTTTTTTTATGAGATAATCAAGTAGTCATAAGATTTTTATATACTCGAATTTTCTATCATCAATATATCTTTTTTTTTTCTTGCTTTCATTCCTTTATTTTTTACATGTATATTTTTATCGTTTCATAATTTATAATCAAATTTATTTTTATTTATTTCTATGTAATATTTCAGTTGTTACAATTCTACTATCAACATATCATAACTTGATTTTATTTGGAGTTTTAGATTGATTCTTAGAATTCAAAATACTAGAAATTTCTATCTTACCAATAGTAACCTTATAACTTGATTTAGGCTTTGTTTGTGTGAGTTTTTAAGAAAAGATTTTTTTTTCGAGTTATCTTTTTTTAAAAGATTTTATAAAGAAATAAAAGTAATTTTATGTTTGGATATTTCATATAAAAAGGTCTTTTTATCAATCAATTATGTTTGGGTATAACAATATAAAAGTACTTTTTTGTTTATTTATTACATGAAAAACATCTTTTTTTAAGGAAAAAAGATCTTTTAAAAAAAGATGTAAATTACAGCTTCTTAAAAAAGATCTTTTTTTTATTTTACTAGTGTTTTTATTTTTACTACTAAAAATTTGCCAAACACGTTAAAAAATAAAAAAAGATATTTTTTATTGAAAAAAGATCTTTTTTTAACAAAATAATCAAACATGCACTTAATTTAAAAGTTAGGAATTACTTAAATTAGATGGTAACAATATTTTGTCGCATACAAGTCTAAATAATTGATAAGCATTCTTATTTCATAAATTTCAATATATATATATATATATGATTACTCTCTTTTCATACACTCTTCTACGAATTTCAATCAAAAGTATTATCTAATTAAAGTAGTTATCGTTGACATTTATTCTGAAGGATGTTTCGTCGTGGTATTCAAAAGTTATTTTTGAAACTTAAGATGTTTTATAATAGAAAAAAGATTCAAAGCAACGTCTTTGTTCTATAGTCATTTAAAATCAAATGCAGTTAATGTTCAAACTGATGGTCAATCTAGGAGTGACCTTGAATTTGAGACAAAACTGATCAAATAAAGACAATGACAGAGACTTGGTGAACAAATCAGCTACGTGGTTCTAGCCTTCTAGGTTGAAATATGAACTATATGTAGTTTGAGATTAACCCGATCCATTACTAGTTGAAGGTTGAGCTCGAAGTGCTTTGCCTTGCTCTATACGATCGGATTTATGTTATCACAATGTATTGTAGAAGGTTTGGTCGCTGGAACATGCAATTTAGAGAGGAGATTTTCCAACCAAATGAATTTGAAATCTATAGTTGTGGGGCCTTTACATTCGGCTTTAGCATTGCTTCCGCTCACAACTTGCTTTCTACTTGACCACGAGAGTAGGTTGTCACCAAAATAGACACCAAAACCACAAGTGTTGTGTCTATCATCAATGTCCAAACCTCAACCTAAATCAAAGAAAACAGAGTCTCAAATTAGTACTAGGATGAAAGATAAGTCCATAAGTCATAGTTCCAGCTACTTTTTTCATTGAGAAAGCTACATCAGGTTGGGTAAATGTAGCATATTGCTAGGACCCAACTATAAATCTATAAAAGATGGATTTCCGAAAGTCTCACCACCAAAGGCTGTTAGTTTGAGTGTAGTTACCATTTGTGTAGTACTGGTTTACAGCCTTGCATGTTAGCTTTATGTAATAAATTTGAAATGCATTTGCTTTGTGAAAGGTGGTAAGAACCTGAGGGCAATTTCACAGCTTCTATGCCTAGAACCCCAAACGTTTTATAAAAGAATTAGTAGATACTCAGTTGATAAAAAAAGGAGGTTTCTATGGGCCAATGTTATAGTGACTAAAAGGTTAAAATTTGACTGACCTATAAATACATGACATGTGGAGAGTAGCATACAAATTGTTAGTGGGTTTGATCACCTTACATTGTTAGAAATTATTGCAGGATAAAGTAAAAACTGAGCCGAATAAAATGATGTATATATTATGTGGACTTTTTATGTGAAGGAAAAAAAATAGCTCTATTAGTGTTTTTTAAGTGGATAATACTAAAAACTGAAAATCCATTATAATATAAAGCTCTTTAATTATTAATTTATTATCTATTATCTATTATATATTACTATTTTTATAACTAAAATATGTCACATGTTATTTTTTTATTGCAATTAAAATTCAATTTTTTTCTCCAAAATTAGAGGGTTCTCTCCTCTCTAAAAATTTAATTATTTAAAAAATTAATTTTTAAAGGAAGAGATATAAAATTAATTAATAGTTATATTGATAGTTATAAAATTAACTCAAAATTAATTATTTTTTAAATAATTGAATCTTTATTCTAATTAATTAATTATTAATTATAACATTAGTATTTTCTCTAAATTATATATAATAAATATTTAAAAAAATAAAAAATATACATATAATAATAATAACATATTTTTTATGTAAATAATATGACATGATTATTTCAATTATATTTAATTATAAATTTAATATATTTTTTATAATTTTATAAATTTATTTAAATATTATTTTGAATTTTTTGTAGAACACAAATATAAAGAGAAATAGAGAATAAGGTAGAAAAGAGAGAGAAAGATAAAGAAAAAAGAGAGAGAGAGTTTGTTAATTTTTGAAAAAAATATTTTATTTTAATTGTAATAAAAGAATATTTTGTGACATATTTTGGTTTGTCAAATAGTAATATAAAATATAAATTATAAGTTATACATAGAGTGAAAGGATAGAGAGAATTAGAGAAGGGGAGATAGGTAGATAAGAGAATAGAAAAAGGACATTTATTAATTTTTGAAGAAAATAATTTATCTCAATTTTAATGAGAGAATGTCATGTGATTTATTTTGCTTATTAAATTAGTAATATAATTAAAATTAAAATTAGAGAATGTGATATTGTACATTTTGATTATCAAATTTATAATTAGCCATTGATAATGATATATATAAGAGAAATAGAATGGATGAAGAAATGAGAGATAGACAAAGAAAAAGAGAGGAAGAGCTGACACTCTAATTTTGGAGGAAAAGATTGAATTTCAATTACAATGAGAGAGTGACATGTAGCACATTTTAGTTGTAAAATTAGCAATATAAAATAAATAATAGATAATAGATAATAGATCCATAATTAAGAAACTTTTATTGACCCAACATTATAATGAGTTTTTCGTTTTTAGTGTTATCCACTCAAAAAACTAATAGATTTTTTTTCTTCACATAAAAGGTCTATATAATATACACATAATTTTGGTCAATTATTTTCTATTTTATGTAATCTCTAGCATATAATGTGATTAAACCCACTAACAACCTACATGATACTCTCCATATGTCATATGTTTATAGGTTAGTCAAATCTTAGTCATTCTTAGTCACTATAACTTTGGCTACCAAAAACTTCTCCTTGATAAAATCCTACACTAATAATTCAATAGCTTGTGTTCAACACCCACTTTTTTCAAATTTATTCTAAAACTTTTTTTTTTCTGGTAGTAATCTCACCAAACATAGAAGAATATGAAAACTTATTCTCATCAAAGAAAACATGTCTAGTAATAAAGATTTTTTCAATATCTTATGATTGGGGAATAGCCTAAAAAGACAGAAGGTTGAGACTTATATTCTAATTTGTTATGTAAGGCTTCAAATAAGGATAGCAAGTTCATCCAAAAATTCTAAAAAATAAATAATCAGGAACACAATGATGAAAGAGCTCAAAGGAAGATTTATCGAATGTATTAGGGGATGGCAGCTGATTAATAATATATGAGTCTGACAAGAAGGCAACACCCCAATGTTTAAAGGGATAAAGAGGTTGAAACAGGCATTGCCAAGACAGTATCTATGATGTGGTGATGTTTGCATTTGGCTCTATTATTTTGTTAGTGAGTATAAGGATAGGAATAACGATGATGAGTAATTCCATGGTTAGCTAAGAAAGAGGTGAAGGCAGATAAGAGATATTCTCTTCCATGATTAGTTTGTAGAGCATTAATACAAAGACCAGTGAATGTGACTTAGTATGAAGTAGAAAAGTTCAAGTATAACAAGTGTAAGCATCGATGAAAGAAACATGATAATGAAATCCATGAAAAGATAATTTGGAGGCAGGTCCCAAATATGATTGTAAATCATACCATTGGAGCAGTAAATTGTTGGGTTTTTGGGCTCCCTTCCTATATGAAGAAAAAGTCTAAATGTTAGTATCCAAACTCATGAATAGTTGAAGTGACTGAGGTGAGTTAGGGTTGAGTAAGAGAGGTCTCATTTGTAAGAAGAACACCAAACACTAGAGAGAAAAGAAGAGAGAAAGTCATTTTCACACATATACAAAGCTATCTCTGTAAATTGGTCGCTGCAGATTTGTTAACCGTTAGATCGAGCTCAAATTTGGACAGTGTGTTCTATACGTTTGGTTCTTTGTTTTCACCATTCGGATCTTTGATTTGATGTCTGTAGCTAGAGATATTGGCCACACATAGCAGCTCTATTTTTGTGGTATTTTCATCTTCTTGTTCTTGTTTTGTAAGCTTTGAAGCATGGGTTGTTTGGCTTGTTGTATGCACATTTTGTGCAGTAATTTGTGACTCTCTTATACCCTATTTTTCATCATAGTGAAGCTATTTCCTAGTCTTGGTGACTCGTGATTTTTACTTCTCACATTGAGGAGGTTTTTCACGTTAAAAATCTTTATGTGTTAGCTTGTCTCTAATTTTTGGTTTATGTGATTTTTTCAATGCTATTGGGTATTATTGTGCAGGTGTTAATACTTGTTGTGAGTGGATATTGTTGCTCCTCTAATTCTTGCAAGTAGGAAATTGTGTGTTTTATTCCTATCAATTGGCATCAGAGCTCAGTTTTGGGTATTTGGTTATAACTTGCTTGTAAGATGGAGGCAAATAACTCTACTAGGATGATAAGTTTGAATGGCACTAATTACCATCTATGGAAGAGAAAAATGAAGGATTTGTTGTTTGTCAAAAATCTACATTTACCCGTATTTTCTACACAAAAACCAGAATCTAAAACAAATGAAGAATGGGAGTTTGAACACCAACAAGTTTATGATTTTATTAGGCAATGGATGGATGATAATGTTTACAATCATATTGCTAATGAGACTCATGCTAGGGCTTTGTGGAATCAAATTATATCCTTGTATGCTTCCAAGTCTGGCAATAATAAATTGTACTTGTTGAATATATTGATGAATTTGAGATACAAGGAGGGGTCACAAGTATTAGATCACTTGAATGAATTTCAAGGGATTCTGGATCAGTTGTCAAGCATGGAAATCAAGTTTGAAGATGAGGTTCAAGGATTGTGGTTGCTAAATATTCTATCAAATTTTTGGGAGATATTTCGTATCTCTCTTACTAATTCTGCTCCGAATGGTAAAGTGAGCATGAAACTTGTTAAAGGTGGCATTTTAAATGAAGAGATGAGAAGAAAGACACAAAATTTTTCGTCACACTCTGAAATATTAGTCACTGAAACCAGGGAAAAACATCAGAATAGAGGTCAAAAGGATAGAGGTAAAAGCAGGAGTAAATCCAGGTCAAGATACAAGAATGTTGAGTGTCATTACTGTCATAAAATGGGTCATGTTAAAAAATATTACTTTCTTTGGAAAAAGGAGAACAAAGGTAAGCAAGAAAAGAAGGATGATTGTGGTAATGATCGTGTATCTTCTATTTTAGATGATCTTTTTACTGTTGATATTGTTGATTATGAGTACAAGGTCAATCTTGTTCTGATGATGAGTTCAGCTGGGTAATTGATAGTGGCGCCTCAATACATGTTACACCAAAGAAGGAGTTCTTCACTTCTTATACTCCAGGTAATTTTGGAGTGCTTAAAATGGGTAATGATGGCTTGACCAAGGTTATTGATGTAGGAGATGTTTGTCTTAAGACTAATACGAGAATGAAGATGCTACTCAAAGATGTTAGACATGCTCCAGATGTTCACTTGAATTTGGTTTCAGTTAAAAGACTTGATAATGAAGACTTTGTAAACACTTTCGGCTTTGGACAATGGAAGCTTACTAAAGACAACTTAGTGGTGGCTCGAGAAAAAGGTACTTCAAATTTGTATGTGATGCATGCCATGATTGCAAGAGGTAGTGTGAATGCGATTGAAAGTAAAGAAGTTTGTAGCTTGTGGCACAGACGACTTGGTCATATTAATGAAAAAGGACTTAATTGTTTGGCTCGAAAGGATGCTCTTTCTGGTTTGAAGAATGCAGAGTTGGAGAAATGTTCTCATTGCATGGCTGGCAAACAAAGAAGATTATCCTTCAAGAAGCATTAACCTTCAAAAAAATCAGACTTCTTGGAATTGGTGCACTTTGATATTTGTGGTCCTTTGAAGGTACGGTCTTTTAGTGGAGCTATTTACTTTATTACTTTTATTGATGATTATTCAAGAAACTTTGGAATTATGCTTTGAGAACAAAGAACCAAGCTTTGGAAAAGTTCAAACAATTCCAAGCTTTGGTTGAAAGGCAAACAGGTAAAAAGCTTAAATGTATTTGCACTGATAATGGTGGTGAGTATTGTGGACCATTTGATGAGTATTACAAGCAGCAAGGCATTAGGTATGAAAAGATACCTCCTAAAATACCTCAGTTGAATGGTTTGGCAGAAAGGATGAATAAAACGTTGATTGAAAGAGTTAGGTATATGCTTACTGAAGTTAAGCTACCTAAAGTCTTTTGGGGTGAAGCGATACTTACAGCGGCTCATGTGATTAATCTGAGTCCTACAATTACTTTGGACAATGATATTCTAGATCATGTTTGGTCGGACAAAGATGTCTCGTATGCTCACTTGAGAGTCTTTGGATGCAAAGCATTTGTTCATGTTCCAAAGGATGAGAGGTCCAAGCTGGATGTGAAGACAAGGCAGTGCATTTTTATTGGGTTTGGTCAAGATGAGTTTAGTTACAGGCTTTATGATCCAGTTGAAAAGAAGCTTGTAAGAAGCCATGATGTAGAGAGTATTGAAGACCAGACCATTGAAAATATTGATAAGGTAGAGAAGAGTCAATCACAAGAAAGCAGTGACTTGACTGATGTAGATCCAGTTCAGCCGCCTCCTTTGTCAGAACTAGCAGAGAATCAACATCAGGAGCATATGCAGCAAAATGAGCCTTTGGTTCCTAATGACCAGGAGATGGGAGATCCGATTGATGCTCCAGTTGATGATGATGCTGATAATCAACCTGAGCTACCTGAAGATCCACCAGGTTTCCATGCTAGGAGGTCTACTAGAGAGTGACGACCTTCAACGAGGTATCCTTCTAATGAGTATGTGACATTTACTGATGGATATGTGACCTTGACTGATAGGGGAGAACCAGAATGCTATGCGGAAGCTATGGAAGGCGACGACAATAAGAAATGGTTTGATGCAATGCAAGATGAAATGAAATCCTTGCATGATAATCAAACATTTGAGCTTGTGAAGTTGCCAAAAGGGAAGAAATCTTTACAGAACAGGTGGGTTTATAGGTTGAAGCATGAAGAAAATTCTCAGTGTCCAAAGTACAAGGTTAGATTGGTGGTCAAGGAATACAGGCAGAAAAAGGGAGTTGACTATAATGAAATCTTTTCACCGGTTGTGAGAAGATCTTCTATTAGGATTGTTTTGAGTTTGGCTGCAAGTCTTGATTTAGAGATAGAGCAGATGGATGTGAAAACTGCTTTCCTTCATGGTGATCTTAAGGATGAAATTTACATAGAACAACCTGAAGGTTTCATGATAAAAGGCAAAGAGGATCATGTTTGCAAACTAAAGAAGAGCTTGTATGGCTTTAAGCAAGCTCCAAGACAATGGTACAAGAAGTTCAAGTCTGTTATGGCAGAACAAGGCTACAAGAAGACTACTTCTGATCATTGTGTATTTGTTAAACAGTTTGCTAGTAATGATTTTATTATTCTTTTGATATATGTTGATGACATGCTTATTGTTGGTCAGAATGCTTCTAGGATTGATATGTTGAAGAAGCAACTTGCAATGTCATTTGCAATGAAGGACCTTGGGCCGGCAAAGGAGATTCTTGGTATAAGAATCGAGCGTGATAGAAAGGAGAAGAAACTTTGGTTGTCACAGGAGAAATACATAAAGACAATGTTGCATAGGTTTCAAATGGAGAAAGCAAAGGCCGTTAGTACTTCTATTGCTACACACTTCAAATTGAGTTGCAAGCAAAGTCCATCAAGTGATGAAGAGAAGAAAGACATGGAAAAAGTTTCATATGCATCAGCCGTGGGTAGTTTAATGTATGCTATGGTGTGCACAAGACCAGATATAGCTCATGCTGTTGGTTGTGTTAGCCGTTTTGTTTCAAACCCAGGAAGAGAGCATTGGAAAGTTGGAATGCTGTAAAATGGATAATGAGATATCTTCGTGGTACTTCTAACATGAAGTTGTGTTATGGAAGTGATAAGTATATTCTAGTTGGTTACACTGACTCAGACATGGTAGGAGATATTGACTCTAGAAGGTCCATTTCAGACTTCTTAATCAACTTTGCGGGTGGAATTGTATCTTGGCAATCTAGATTGCAAAAATGTGTTGCTTTGTCTACTACCGAGGTCAAGTTTATTGCCATCACCGAAGCGTGCAAGGAGATGCTTTGGATGAAGAAATTCTTGAAGGAACTCGGGTTTACTCAAGAGAGGCATGTGTTGTTTTGTGATAGTCAAAGTGCTATACATCTTGGTAAAAACTCTACTTTTCATTCTCGATCTAAACATATTGATGTGAGGTATCATTGGATACGTGATGTTTTGGATGCTGAGTTATTAGAACTTGAAAATGTTCATACTGATGAGAATGGTTCTGATATGATGACCACAAGGTATTACCAAGATGGAAGTTTGAAGTTTGTTGCTTAATCGCGGGATTGGTGGTTACCTCCACATAGTCGTGAGGGGGGAGATTTGTTAGGTTTTTGGGCTCCCTTCCTATGTGGAGAAAAAGCCCAAATGTTAGTATCCAAGCCCATGAATAGTTCAAGTGGCTGAGGTGGGTTAGGGTTGAGTAAGAGAGGTCTCATTTGAAAGAAGAATACCAAACACTAGAGAGAAAAGGAGAGAAAGTCATTTTTGCACATATACAAAGCTGTCTCTGTAAATTGGTCGCTGCAGATTCGTCAACCGTTGGATCGAGCAAAAATTTGGACAGTGTGTTCCACACATCTTTTCTTTGTTTTCACCATTCGGATCTTCGATTTGATGTCTGTAGCTGGAGATATTGGCCACACAGAGCAGCTCTATTTTTGTGGTATTTTCATCTTCTTGTTCTTGTTTTGTAAGTGATGAGCGGATATTTTATACGCCTTTTGGCATTATTTTCATATAGGTTTTATTATGTTTTGTTTAAGTTTTATTAAGTTTTTATAGTTTTTAGTGCAAAATTCACATTTTTGGATTCTACTTTGAGTTTGTGTGTTTTATGGTGATTTCAGGTATTTTCTGGCTGAAATTGAGGAGATTGAGCAGAAGTCTGACTTAGAAGCAGAGAAAGGACTGCAGATGCTATCAGGATCTGACCTCCGTGCACTCAAATGAGCTTTTCCGGTGCTACAGTGGTCCAAATGGCATGTTCTCAACAGCTATGGAAAGCTAACATCTAGGACTTTCCAGAAATATATAATAGCTCATGCATTGTTTCGGAAATAAAGGCTCAAAAGTGGCGTTCAACGCCAGCCACCAGCCCCATTTCTGGTGTCCAGCGCCCACAAGGGAGCAACTGGAGTTCAACGCCCAAAAGGGGGTCCCTAGCCAGCGTTCAATGCCCCTAAGGGACACTAGCACGTGGGAGACACTCAAGCTCAGCCCAAACACTCACCAAGTGGGCCCCGAAAGTAGATTTTTGCACTACAAGCCTAAGCCTATCATATTTCTATAATCCTTAGTTGTTAGGTTAGTATATATAGGGGAATATCACCCTTGTTTAGAATTTTCTTCCACCACATTACACGTTTTACATTGTTGTATGTATAGTATGAGTCTCTAAACCACCTAGGTTGAGGGGAAGAGCTCTGCTGAGTTTTATGGATTAATAAAAGTATTACTGTTCTATCTTCAATCCGTGTTTGATTCTCTATTCTAAGATGTATCTTCATTCTTCATCCTTATGAATGCGTTGAACTGGCACAAGGTTATCTCATTCTACATGGGTTCAGAGTGAGTCTTTCATCGGACAATGATGAACCACTAGCTTGATTATACATCTCTTAGACGGCTAATCCACGACTTCATTGGGGACTTCTCGAGACACCAGTTCTGCCGAGGTATGGAGAGATTAGAGTCTTTGTGGTAGAGGCTAGAATCAAAGGCGCAGCATTCTCTGATCCAGAAGATTCGACCTTGTCTGTGGCGTTTTGAGTAGGATCACTAAGGGGAATGGACTGCAGGAGCTTCACCCTCAATCAGACTGGATGCGTACTAATCCTGGTGTTCAGCTCTGGTGGAGAATTGGCGACCTCTCAAGAAAGGCATTGATCACATACAGCCTGCCATAGAAGAAATCATTCACAGTTGAAGGAAAGAGTAAAACTGAATTGATCCAGAAGAATAAAGCATCTCCCAAGCCTTAACCATCTTCTTATCATTGCATTCCCCATCAACTGAGTAACGTTATCTTTATTTTACTTTTATGCGCTTTAAACAAACAAACAACTTTTCTATCCGCCTGACTAAGATCTACAAAATAACCACAGCTTGATTCAAGCCAACAATTCTCGTGGGATCGACCCTGACTCACTCAGGTATTACTTGGATGACCCAGTGCACTTGCTGGTTCAATTATGCGAAGTGTAATTCCGCGCACCAAGTTTTTGGCACCATTGTCAGGGATTGTTCGAGTTTGGACAAAATAACGGATTATTTTATTACTTAGATTACGTATTGTCTTTAATTTTGTTTGAGTCTTTTATTTTATTTTTCGAAAAAAAAATCAATAAAAAATTTTTCAAAAATCTTTTCTTTTCTTTATTAATCTTTATCTTTTGTTTGAGTCTTTTGTTCTGTTCTTGTTAGAGTTCGAATCCCTTGAGTCTTTTTTCCGAAAATTTTTCAAAAATAGTGTCTTTTGTTTGAGTCTTGTGTCAATTCTTAAGTTTGGTGTTTTTGAGTCTTTTTCTTTAAAATTTTCGAAATTGGTGTCTTTGGTTTTCTAAATTTTTAAGTTTGGTGTCCTTTTTGCATGTTCTTTGTTTTCTTGGAATTCTTTGAGTTTTGTTCTTGGTGTTCTTCTTGATCTTCAAATTGTTCTTGTTATTTGATTTCAATTTCTTTAAATTTGACGTCTTTTGGTGTTTTTCATGCAAATGTCAAAAAATTAGTGTCTTGGCTTTTAAAATTTTAAGTTTGGTGCCCTTTAGTTGTTCTTTATTTGCTTTGAATTTTTGAATTTATTCTTTGTGTTCTTTCTTGGTATTCAAGTTGTTATTATTTCTTTTTCTTGTTTTGATCTTTAAATATTTAAGTTTGGTGTCTTTTGGTATTTTTCTTTTTAATTTTTCAAAAATTTAGAGTTTTAGATCTAAAAATTTTAAGTTTGGTGTCTTTTGGTTGCTTTTCTCTTTCTTCATTAATTCAAAAAAATAAAAAAAATATCTTTTCTATCTTTAATCAAGAATATTTTCAAAAATTTCAAACAAAATTTCAAATTTTAATTTCAAAATCATTATCTTATCTTATCTTAATTTCAAAAATCAAATTTCAAATCTAATCTTTTTATATCTTATCATATCTTTCTTTTAATTTGATTCTTTCTTATCTTATCTTTCTTTTAAATTTTAAAATTCAAAACTTTTTCAAATCTTTATCTTATCTTTTGTTATCTTTCATTAAATTTCAAATCATTATCTTATCTTATCTTAAATTTGAATTTCAAAATAAAATCTTTTCAAAAAATTAAATCTCTTTCAAATCTTTATCTTGTCTAAAAATTCAAAATTCAAAATTCAAAATTCAAAATTTAAAAATTTAATTTTCAAAATCTTATCTTATCCTAATTCAAATTCAATTTTCAAAATTCAAATTTCAAAATTAAATCTTTTTTAAATCATCTATTTTATCTTGTTTCTATTTCAAAATTCAAAATCAAATCTTTTCAATTTCTATCTTATCTTTTCTAATTTTAAATTTCAAAATTAAATATTTTTCAAATCATCTATTTTATCTTAATTTCAAATCTTTCTTAATCAGTTACTTGGTTTCTCTTTCTTCTTTTCTTCCTAACTAATTTTTCTCTCTCCTATTTTTGAAAACTTCCCTTCTATTTCTCTCTCTTCTTTTTCGAAATTCATCATTCAATTTTCAAATCCTTTTAGTTAATTATTTTTTATTTTCGAATTCAATTAATAAATAAAATAAAAACAAAAATATTTTAATTCTAGTTTCTCTTTTCACTTCTGAATTTTCGAATTCTTTACCCCATTTCATTCGAATTCTTCTTCTCTTCTCTCCATCTTCATTCTTCTTTCTTCTTCACATCTCACAGGGAGTCCTCTATTCTTTGACATAGAGACTCCTATTTTTCTTTGTCTCTTATTTATGTATGCAAGAATACCAAAGTCACTATGGATCAAAAGGGGAATATACAAATTGAGAGACCTCTGGGTTCCTATACATTTGACACTCCTATTGACTCATATGATTTTAAGGTCAACCTAGACCAGATCCTGCTATTACGGCAAAAGTGCCAGTTTCATGGACACCCACAGGAAAGCCCCAGTAATTTCATCTCTAACTCCTGCAGTTCTGTGACGCTGTAGAGGCCAATGGAGTAGACCCTGAAGTCTCCAGACTAAAACTCTTTCCATTTTCTCTGAGTGCTCAAGCAAATGAATGGTGGCATATGGAACTCAGAGAAAGTGTGAATACCTGAGATAAGGTTGTTAACAAATTCCTAAACAAGTTCTCTTCCTCACAAAGATTAACTAAGCTGGTGACAGATGTTCAGACCTTCAGGCAGAAGGAGAGCGAGTCTCTCCATGATGCTTGGGAGAGGTACAAGCTGATGTTCAGGAATTCCCCTCCCCATATGTTCTCAGAATGGAGCAAGACTATCATCTTCTATGAAGCCATCTCTGAGATAGTCAGGAAGACAGTAGATCACTGTGCAGGTGGTTCTTTGTACTTTATAGAGACACATAAAGAGGCAAATGAGCTCATTGAGATAGCTGCCAATAACCAGCATTTATACTCCTGTGAGGAGACCTCATTTAGGACAGAAGTTTTAGACATGGAGACTGTAGCCGCACCCCCTGCTGAGATTTATAATGCTCCTAGTGATATGAGTGGTAACTACCCTCAAGGAGACATTCACACCCACGACCAGTGGACACCTGAGCAGGGTAATATTCCTCTTACTGAGTTGTTTGAGGAGGTGCATCCCTATAGGGCCTTCACAAAAAGCTTTATGCTCTCTCGGAAGGAAACCTTAAAAGAAGGTGAAACAGTAGTCTTCACCAAAGAGGCCGAATCTCAGGAGCTTGTTACTGAGGGACGTAAGGCAATCAAGGACCAGGAGGATCCTGAGAATGCCATTGAGCACGCCCCTATAAAAGAAAAAGAACCTCAAGTTGATTCTTCTCTGGGCGTGCAAAAGGAGCCTGTGATTACCACAGAGCTCGCCCTTACAGAGGTGAAAGAGCCTCAAGAGCTACCTTTCCTAGGCATGCAAACAGAACCAGAAGATGAGACTGCCGTACTGACCAAAGAGTGCAGTGCTTTAGTCCAGAATGAACTACCAAGGAAGATGCCAAACATAGGGAGCTTTTAGCTCCTATGTCCTATTGGAAAGATCACTTTTGACAAGGCCCTGTATGATCTTGACTTGAGTTTAAATCTGATACCTTCATCTGTGATGAAGAAGCTGAGAATCCAAGAAGCACAAGAAATACGAATTACCTTGCATGAGGACTAGATGGTTTTCGAGGTTGTTCACCCTCCATTACCCCTGGACAAGGGAGGCACTTGCATAAAGGATTCAGCATTTAAGCCTTCCCCCTTAATTGAAACCAATTCAATCCCTCCTAAGACCAAACGTAAGTTTGGTGTTAGATGTACACTATCCACCAAAGAGGAAGGCCCCAAAAGAAAGATATCTAGGGGTTGGAAAAACAAAAATATCCCTACTGAAGGCTTTTACCATGGAAGAAGGTAGTATTCACTTATCTCATCATGGTATTCACCATGGAAGAGGAAGTGGCAAAAAGGGACACCAGCATATAGCTGCAAGCCCAACCTTGCCTCATGCAGTGAATAAGATCCTGTCTCTTGAGCGTATTACGCTAATCCATGAGAGCACAGGAATGACGCTCCCAGTAAGAAGTAAGAATTTATTCCTCTATGACTTCTTCTTCCTTGAAAGGAGCTGTCCGTCAAGCTAATGACATTAAAGAAGCGCTTGTTGGGAGGCAACCCAACCATGAGTAGAGTATTCATGTTCTTATTTCTTTTGTTTATTTTCATTTGAGTTTATTTTAGTTTATTTTTAGAGTTTTCCCTTGCTTTTTAATGTTTGTGATCATGTGCAGTAGTTAGAATAGAAACAAAAACCGTCAGAGCTGGAAACAGAACACCCTAGAGAAGAGACCTTACTGGTGTTGAACGCCAGCCAGGGAGGCCAAAGTGGGCGTTCAACACCCATGAAGAGCACATTGCTGGCGTTGAATGCCAGTGATAAGGCAGAGACCTAGCGTTGAACGCCAGGCAGGAACACCCCAATGGGCGTTCAACGCCCACTTAAGGGCACATAGCTGGTGTTGAATGCCAGCCAGGAGCAAGAGCTAGGCATTCAACGCCCACAAGGGGGCAGAAAATTCGAATTTCCTAGCCTCCCAGGACCAGTGGGTCCCACAAAAATCCACCTACCCCACCTAACTCTCTCATTCCCAATTTTTCATATTTGCTCGAGGACGAGCAAAACTCTTAAGTTTGGTATTGCAAAAGCTTTGCTTTTTTACTTCTACCACTTCTAAGTATGGCACCAAATACTGGTGAAACCTTAGGACAAGCCCATCACTAAAAAAAGGATGGAGCATGTTAGAGAACCGGCACATGGACCACAGCAAGAGCATGTGGAGCCGCCTTAACAAGAAATCCCTGAGATGCCTCCAAGATGTATTTTCCTCCCCAAAAAATTTTTTGGGACCGATGGCATACCTCTCTAGGAGAGTTAAGCTCCAACATGGATCAGCTAAGGATGGGACATCAATAGCACTCCACCATCCTCCATGAAATAAGAAAAGATCAAAGAGCCATGAGGGAAGAACAACAGAGACAGGGGCGTGACATAGAAGAGATCAAGCGGTCCATTGGCTTCTCTAGAGGGAGCAGTAGTCGCCGTCACTAAGGTGGATCCGTTCCTTTTATCTCCTATTTGCTTATATTATTTTTTCTGTTTTCTATGTATTTTATCTTATTGCTTGTTTCTGGTGCATGATCATCTTTATTTTATGTCTTAAAGTTATGAAATATTCCATGCATCTCTCACCTTACTTAAAAGAAAAATTTTAATTGAAAAAGAAAAGTAAGATGCATGAATTTCGAGTCATATATTAAGAATAGTTCAATTATTTGATGTGGTGGCATTGCTTTTGTTTTCTGAATATATGAATAAACAGTGCATATTTAATGTTGGAGTTAAGAATGTTGGCTCTTGAAAGAATGAGGATAAAAGTGAAGTATTATTGGTGATCTAAAAAATCCAAAAATTGATTCTTGAAGCAAGAAAAAGAAGCAAAAAGCAATAAAAGAAAAACATATGCGAAAAAATTATATATATATATATATATATATATATATATATATATATATATATATATATATATATATATATATATATATATATATATAGCAAGCAGAAAAAGAAATACAAAGTAGAAAAAGCCAATAGCTCTTTAAACCAAAAGGCAAGAGTAAGGATCCAAGGCTTTAAGAATCAATGGCTAGGAGGACCTAAAAGAGAAATCTTAGCCTTGGCATTTCAAATGAGCTGCTTCCCTAACTATAAAGTCGTGGTCCAAAGCAAAGATTTTGCTTAAGAACTCTGGACACCCTTGACTGGGGACTCTAGCAAAGCTGAGTCACAATCCTAAGGAGTTCACCCAGTTAAAGTGTTTGTGGCATTTATGTATCCAGTGGTAATACTGGAAAATAAAGTGCTTAGGGTCACGGCCAAGACTCTAAAGAAGCTGTATTCAAGAATCAAAAAGAAATTAACTAAGAGAATCAATAGTATCATCTGGATTCTAAGTTCCAAAAGATGCCAACTATTATAAGCTTCAATGAAAAGTGAGATGCCAAATCTATTTAGAAGCAAAAAGCTACTAGTCCCGCTCATCTAATTGAAACTGAGCTTCATTGAAAACTCTGAGATTTATTGTATCTTACTCTTCTTTTTATCCTACTTTGTTTTTAGTTTCTTGGGGACAAACAACAGTTTATGTTTGGTGTTGTGATGAGTGGATATTTTATACGCTTTTTGGCATTGTTTTCATATAGTTTTTATTATATTTTGTTTAAGTTTTATTAAGTTTTCATAGGTTTTAGTGCAAAATTCACATTTTTGGATTCTACTTTGAGTTTATGTGTTTTATGGTGATTTTAGGTATTTTCTGGTTGAAATTGAGGAGATTGAGCAGAAGTCTGATTCAGAAGCAGAGAAAAGACTGTAGATGCTGTCAGGATCTGACCTCCATGCACTCGAAGGAGCTTCTCTGGAGCTACAGATGTCCAAATGGCGTGCTCTCAATAGCTATGAAAAGCTAACATTCAAGGATTTTCAGAAATATATAATATTTTATGCTTTGTTTTGGAAATAAAGGCCCAAAACTGGCGTTCAACGCCAGCCACCAGCCCCATTCCTGGCGTCCAGCGCCCACAAGGGAGCAACTGGAGTTCAACGCCCAAAAGGGGGTCCCTAGCCAGCGTTCAATGCCCCTAAGGGACACTAGCACGTGGGAGACACTCAAGCTCATCCCAAACACTCGCCAAGTGGGCCCCGGAAGAAGATTTTTGCACTACAAGCCTAAGCTTATCATATTTCTGTAATCCTTTGTCGTTAGGTTAGCATATATAGGAGAAGATCACCCTTGTTTAGAATTTTCTTCCACCCCTTTACATGTTTTATATTGCTCTATGTACAGTATGAGTCTCTAAACCTCTTAGGTTGAGGGGAGGAGCTCTGCTGAGTTTTATGGATTATTAAAAGTATTAATGTTTTATCTTCAATCCGTGTTTGATTCTCTATTCTAAGATGTGTCTTTGTTCTTCATCCTTATGAATGCGTTGAACCGGCACAAGGTTATCTCATTCTACATGGGTTCAGAGTGAGTCTTTCATCAGACAATGATGAACCACTAGCTTGATTATACATCTCTTAGACGGCTAATCCACGACTTTGTTGGGGACTTCTTGAGACACCAGTTCAGCCGAGGTATGGGGAGATTAGAGTCTTTGTGGTAGAGGCTAGAACCAAAGGCGCAGCATTCTCTGATCCAGAAGATTCGACATTGTCTGTGGCATTTTGAGTAGGATCACTAAGGGGAATGGACTGCAGGAGCTTCACCCTCAATCAGACTGGATGCGCACTAACCCTGGTGTTCAGCTCTGGAGGAGAATTGGCGACCTCTCAAGAAAGGCGTTGATCACATACAGCCTGCCATAGAAGAAATCATTCACAGTTGGAGCAGAGAGTAAAACCAAATTGATCCAGAAGAATAAAGCATCTCCCAAGCCTTAACCATCTTCTTATCATTGCATTCACCATCAACTGAGTAATGTTATCTTTATTTTACTTTTATGCGCTTTAAACAAACAAACAACTTTTCTATCTGTCTGACTAAGATTTACAAAATAACCACAGCTTTATTCAAACCAACAATCCTCGTGGGATCGACTCTGATTCACTCAGGTATTACTTGGACGACTCAGTGCACTTGCTGGTTCAGTTGTGTGAAGTGTAATTCCGCGCACCAGTAGGCTTTGAAGCTTGGGTTGTTTGGCTTGTTGTATACACATTTTGTGTAATAATTTGTGACTCTCTTGTACCCTATTTTTCATCATAGTGAAGCTATTTTCTGGTCTTCATGACTCATGATTTTTACTTCTCACATTGAGCAGGTTTTCCACGTTAAAAATCTTGGTGTGTTAGCTTGTCTCTAATTTCTGGTTTATGTGATTTTTTCGCTGCTATTGGGTATTATTGTGCTGGTGTTAATACTTGTTGTGAGTGGATATTGTTACTCCTCTAATTCTTGCAAGTAAGGAATTGTGTGTTCTATTCCTATCATAAATTAATAAGAGTCATGTGAAAAAGGAAAATAGTGCATTTTAGCTAAACAACAACTTTTACACATGATGAGCGGATATTTTATACGCTTTTTGGCATCATTTTCATATATTTTTAGTATGTTTGTTTAGTTTTTAGTAAGTTTTTAGTGTTAAATTCACATTTTTGTATTCTAATTTGAATTTGGGTGTTTTATGCAATTTCAGGTAATTTCTAGCTAAAATTGAGGAGTTGGAGCAAAAGTCTTATTCAGAGACCGAGAAAGCACTGCAGATGCTGTCCGAATCTGACCTCCTTGCATTCGAAAGAGCTTTTCTGGAGCTAAAAAAGTTCAAATGGAGCGTTCTCAACGGCTATGGAAAGCTAACTTTCAGAGCTTTCTAGAAATGTATAATAGTCCATACTTTGCTTCATATTAGAAGGCCCAAAACTGGCGTGCAATGCCAACTTCCTGCCCCCTTCCAGGCGTCCAGCGCCCAAGGAGCAGAGACCAGCGTCCAAACGCCCAGAGAGGATCCCCTAGCCAGTGTTCAACTCCCTAGAGACCTCATAGCACATGAATTTCATCAAAACTCAGCCCAAACACTCACCAAGTGGGCCCTAGAAGTGGATTTTAGCACTAAAAAGACTGTTTTACCCTTACTAGTCATTTGTTTAGTATTTAAGGGATTATATTCATGTTATTCGTACACTTTTTACCATCATTCACAATATTTTCCTTTACCTCATTGTATTTTCTATCAGTATGAGTTTCTAAACCTCCTAGGTTGAGGGGAGCCCTGCTGAGTCCTATGAATTAATAAAAGTATTATTGTTTCTTCTTCGATCCGTGTTTGATTTATTTCTAAGATGTATATTCGTTATTCAACATGGTGAATAGGATGATTAGTGACAATCAGCTCTGTTCATCATACTAAGACGAACGTGCCTGAAAAACTCTCGCGTCTACTTGGGTTTGTGTGAATACGTGACTGGAAAGCGCGAACCAACAGCTATGTTTATACATCTCTCAGACGACTAATTCATGACTTCGTTGGAGACTTCTCGAGACATCAGTTCAGCTGATTTTTGGGGAGATTAGGGTCTCCGTGGTATAGGCTAGAATCCAAAGAAGTGGCATTCTCTGATCTGGAAGATTCGACCTTGTCTGTGGCGTTTTGAGTAGGATCGCCAAGAGAATGAACTGCTAGAGCTTCACCCTTCGTCAGATTGGATGACCACGACCAATGGCATTCAATCTGTAGCAGAGGAGATCAATGACCACAACCCATGGCGTTGATCACTTACAGCCTGCCGTAGAAGAGAACACTCATAAGCAAAGAAGACAGTAATACCAGAGTTAATTCAGAAAGACAAAGCAACTCCAATCCTTAACCATATTCCTATTACTGATTCCATTCAATTTTATGAAGTATTTTCTACCCCTTTTGATTTATTCCTTTTACTCTATCAAATAGTCAAACCAATAACCTCTTGATTTTGCCTGACTAAGACCTACAAGATAACCATATCTTGCTTCAAACCACAATCCTCGTGGGATCGACCCTGACTCACTTAGGTATTACTTGGACGACCCAGTGTATTTGCTGGTGCAGCTGTATGAAAGTGTGGGGATTTGTGCACCAACACAATAACCAGAACTAGAGCTTATAGGGATAGAAATAATGCAAGTTTTACGCACAATAGCAACCGTTTTAGGTGTTTGTGTCCAAGTCTATGATGCCTTAGATAATATGTATCTATTCTAGCACAAAAAACTTGAGGGATAGGGAAAGATTCGATTCTTTCAACAGCTACATTATGAAACCTATAGATTCCAACTTGAGGAGCGCCTCGAAACAGGACCTATTTGGTTACCTGTGATTTCACATAGCAAGCATCAGCGTGGAATTCAAAGAAACACGAGTTATCAACTACAAATTTTTGAACGCTAACAAGATTTTGAGTTATATTTGGGACAAGAAGCAATTTCTTAAAATAAAACATTTATGATTATCAAGAGAAACTAAGTTTGCATGCCCAACATCAGAAATACGTGTACCTAACCCATTACCTAAAAAGATTTGTTCTTGACCATTATAGGGTTCAGCATCCATGAAACTTGATTGATCAAAGGTGATGTAATACGAGTCACCCATGTCAGGGAACCAAGACACTTTAGAGAGGTGGCATGGAAGAAGACATGCTTGATGAGGCACCAGAATTTGCTTGGGATGTAGTGAAGTTTTGATCAAATTGATGAAAACAGGTTGCCCTTAAACTTGCCACATACTTGACATTGAGGACATTGTTGTTTCAAAGAGGCACTGACACCACGAAAGAATCTGCTATGGGTGTATGCGGATCGCATCGAATCGGATATAATCGAAAATTTGATTCGATCCGCACAATCTCCATCGGATCATATCGGATATGATATTAAGGTTTTTTAGTGTCGGATCCAATCCGATCCAAACATTTACGGATCGAATATCGGGTATATCCGCATAATTAAACCTTCTCTTTTTAATCATATTTCTATGTAAACAATTCAATAAAAATATTTCTTTCACACTTTTAAACCTATTTATTCCTAAAATAATTTTAATCAAACTTTTTTAAATAAAAAAATAAAATAATATACTATATGAATAATAACTACTAACTAAAATATACAAACAAATAAATATAATACCAAACATTCTAACAAACACTTCTAATAATAACTAATAAGTAAAGATAACAAGTACTAAAATACTAAATGTCTCATTTAAAATAAAACAGAAACATTATAACACATTAAAAGTCTAAAGAATTTGTAAATACTTAAAATAAAACAATAGTAAAACAAGTTGATCCCTTCTTAAATCAGTAGCCATCAGGTAATTTCAGCGGCTATGTATTCCTATTAAGAAAATACCAATTAAAAAATTAGTAAAATATGTTAGAATAAATTAAAAAATAATCTAAGTAATTATACACTAATACAAGTACTTAGTTTTAATACCTAAGATGGTTCAGGAGGATGCAATTGACTTTGAACTTCAGGATCTCCAACACTAGTAATTTCAGAAAATTCTATTCAATTCAACAATAAAATATGTCAAAACCAATGATATAAAATAAAGAATAAAGAATGATGAAAAATAAATTAACCAATTTATTATATACCTGAATCAATAGCATCTCCTTCATCAAGTTCAACCAAAATCTTAATAGGCTTTAACCAATTCTGAGTACAAATTAAAGCCTTTACAGTGGTAGGATTCAAAGCACTAAGATAAGGGTCAAGGACATGACCTCTGAGCTAAAAACTAACTCAGATGCCACAGTAAAAACAAGAATGGCTAATATATCTCTAGTCATGCAAGAGAAAAATTGATATCTCAAAGTCTTTCCTCTCCACCACCTCAATATACCAAATCTACTAAAATTTTTTGCCACTTCATCTTCTAAATACCTATCTATCTCATTCTTCTTTATTCTTTTTGTTTGTTTTCACTTGCTAATAGGGTCTTCAATCATAATGTTATCATATGTCAGCATACTATTAATGAAAAATGAGTTAGAAATTAATGGAATGTATACTTTTATCAATTTTAGAGATGTAATTAGTGCAATTAGAATCTCAGATAATTTTAATGCATAACGCCTATCTCAAAAATCACTTTGAAAATTTAGTTGGCTTCGATAATATTACTTTGTATCATACATGTTATCTTGCTTTAGTCCATTGTTGCAGATGTGCTGGGTTTCTTTGCTTTTGTTAAAAGTTAGTTTGTATGCTTTGATAGTTATTATCATGATAGGTGGTATTTATATTTAAAATTAAAGTAAATTTTAATATTTGAAAACACTTTTTAATTTATAGACTAATATTGTCAAAATATAAAAAAATATGATCTTAATTTTAACCAATTTTTTTTATTCATTGTGGTGTGACTACACCTTATTAAAAAAACATATATTATGAATGATGTATGTATAAACAAAAAGTAAATACTCAAATTAGTTTTAAAAAATTTAAAATAATATTTTAGCCTTTAATAAATTTTTATTTTCTAAAAGAATTAATCTCATTAAATAAATTAGTCTATTCATCGTTTTCAATCAAATTTTTAATATATACATCAGACAAATTAATCCCTAAAAGTTCTAAGATAACTAAGCTTCAAAAAATAAGTTACGCTATTGTGATGATGTGTATTTTTTTTCTCACTTGCTGAAATGTGGTGGATGTAGAAAAAAGAAACACGTGGAGTGCTTGTTTCCGCTTGGCCCAGCAAGTGTTGTGCCAGTTGCAGAGTTAATATAAAAAGTGGGCTAGGTTGTGGTTAATTGATTGGAGTTAGCTTCGTAGATAATCTGATGATTAGTTATTCAGGTTTTTTGGGGTCTGTAACAGGTCATTTTTTGGAAAGCATAGTAAGGTGGACTGGGGTTTAAGTTATTATAAAAAAAAATTTCTCCATTTCTAAAATTGTGGGCTAATCAGGTCGAGTTTAGTTTCTTGACAAAAAGAAAAAGCATAAGAATTCTGACAAAAAAATGTGAACAATAATAATAATATTGATATAAGTAATAACGGTAATATAGAAATTCACTCTGTACAGACCGTCCTATAACGATTATCTTGTGTTTTTCACCTCTGTTCCACCACTGCCCCTGATGGCCGACAGCGGATGGCCTTAAGGAGACCCAAACGAGAGTGACTATGCGAAAATGGAAAACGAACTACTTGAGACAAGTTCAAAGAAAGTCAAAAAAGGAGAAGAAGATTACGCGGGTACTTCAAATCCAGCTCTGACTCCTAGAGGCGAAGGATGGATGCAGAGGAAAGAAGTTGGCCACAAAGGATGTTCATGTGACGTGCACTAGATACCCATTTAGAAGTTTACAAGTTATAAATCTCAAGTGCATCATAGATATAATCCTGAACCAGCAACCAAATGCTATCAAAATTTAGTAAAAGATGTCACAATTCAAAATAAATATTGAGAGTTTTAATGTCGGGTCATTTTTTCTTGGACTTATAATTCAATAGTTATTTATTAGTAAACTTAACCTTGTGTCTTTTGCTTTTTTAAATTTTTCCAGAGCAATACATTAGAATTAGGAAACTATTTTCACTATTCGTTGTGAAAATGATACTCTACTCTTTATAATTGCCTTCCACTACTATATATAGAGAATCTATATATACATAATTGGGTAGTTCTACGGTGAGGAAGTGAATTTTTTTCCTCATGTGAGGAAATGTCGTGGACACAGGAGAAACAAACGCGTGTAGTATTTGTTCCTGCGGTCTCAGCAGGTATTGTTGTAGTTTCAGTGTGAACAGAAATTGTGGGCCAGGATATCTTTAATTAAATGAAGTTAGTTTTGTAGATAATCTGATTATTAATTATTTAAATTTTTTGTCTGGAACATGTATTTTTTGGAGAAACATGGTTGGGGTGGATTGGATTGCTCATTTGGTTGAGTGTTTTTTTCTCCATTTATGGAGTTGTGACGTTAACCGGGTCAGATAAGATATTTTTGGTCTAGGACATCTTATATTGTTAGGCCTGACGAAAAAAACAGAATAAAAAATTCTGACCAGAAAAACATGAACAATAATAATATTGATATGAGTGATTACAATAAGAACAATAAATTAGTAGAGTATTAGATGCTATGCTACTTCAGCCAGCAGTCAACTTTAAAAATAAAAAAATGTCTGCATACGTTAATTTTCAATTCAAAATTAAATATCGTTACATTATTTTAAATTAAATAAATTATTCTAAAATAGATTAATTTGAATCAAATAGAATTAACCATTTATTAGTTTATCATTATACAATACTTAAAAATTAACTAAACACAATAATATATGCATATGTTTTAATTAACTAAACACAATCTAATTTATTGTATATTTAAATTACAATATCAATTTTTTTTAGAGTATTTATTTTCAAATCATTTAATTTATACTAAATATTTGTCAATTTTAAATTAATATTCACTAATTTAACCTTTATAGTAGTACATTTGTTTAACTTATTTAATTTACTTATTTTAAAATTTATTCTACAACGTTAACTATCAATAGTTTCAAATTTTAATTTTTTTTCAAATTTTTAATAATTTTAAATTCTAAAATTTCTATTACCTTTGTTTATTTCAAATTTTATAATTTCACACTAATAATACTGTTAGGCTTATCTTTTAGTTTTTTTTTTTGGTATTAAACTTTTAGTTTATAATAATATTTAAATTACCTCCAAATTTTAAAATATTATTAGTGTAAATATAAACAATTTATTGTAATTTAAATGAGCAATTCTTTTTAAATTAGTGAATGGTTATTGTAATTTGATATTAATCTAATATAATACAATTCGTATTATAAACTAAATACAAATTTAAAAAACTCCACACTAAGAATAAATTTCAAATTTAAATAGTAATTTTAATTATATCCTTGCTCATTCTGGTTAAAAAAATATTCTAAAAGATTAATACCATAAAAAAAACTAAAAGATAAGCCTAATAATATTATTAGTGTGGAATTATAAAATTTGAAATAAACAAAGATAGTAGAATAAATTTTAGAAATTGAAATTATTAAAAATTTGAAAAAAAATTAAAATTTGAAAATTCTTAAATTTAAAACTATTGATAATTAATGTTATAGAATAAATTTTAAAATAAGTAATTTTAATTAAACAAGTTAAACAAATGTACTACTATAAAGGTTAAATTAGTGAATATTGATTTAAAATTGACAAATATTTAGTATAAATTAAATGATTTGAAAATAAATACTCTAAAAAAATTGATATTGTAATTTAAATATATGATAAATTAGATTGTGTTTAGTTGATTAAAACATATGCAGATATTATTGTGTTTAGTTAATTTTTAACTATTTTATAATGATAAACTAATAAATGGTTAATTCTATTTGATTTAAATTAATATATTTTAGAATAATTTATTTAGTTTAAAATAATGCAAGAATATTTAATTTTGAATTAAAAATTAACATATGCAGACATTTTTTTATTTTTAAAGTTGACTGTTGGTTGAAGTAGCATAGCATTTAATACCCTACTAATTTATTGTTCTTATTATAATCACTCATATCAATATTATTATTGTTCATGTTTTTCTGGTCAGAATTTTTTTTTTTTCGTCAGGCTTAACAATATAAGATGTCATAGACCAAAAATATAATACCCGACCCAGTTAGCATCACAACTCCATAAATGAAGAAAAAAAAATACTCAACCAAATGAGCAATCCAGCCCACCCCAACCATGCTTCTCCAAAAAGTACGGTTACAAATAAAACCATTTAAATAACTAATCATCAGATTATCTACAAAATTAACTCCTATTAATTAAACACAACCTAGCTCACAATTTCTGTACATAATAAAACTACAACAGTATCTGCTGAGACCAGCAGGAACAAACACTACACGCGTTTGTTTCTCTCGTGTTCACGACATTTCCTCACATGAGAAAAAAAATTCACTTCCTCACCGTAGAACTATCCTACATAATTTGCTATAGGGTACAGCGAATTACGCTACCCACTAATTTTTCATAAACTGCTACATGGTCCAGATTTTTTAGAAACTGCACCTTTGTAGCAATTTACATAGAATTAAAATAGAATAAAAATATAATATTTCAAAAAATTACCATTACAAAAATTTAAAGTCTAATTAATTTATTTATGTAAATTGTCTTATATAAATCATATGTCAATTATCATTATGACATAAATAGTGGGAAATGAAATAGTTTTATATTTCTTTACTAAAAGGTAGGACTATTAAAATGGGCTAAATTCATCGAACCAGCCCGTTTACCCATTTAAATTGGTGGATTTTGCCTTTAAAATTAAGTTTGTTTAAATTTCGGGCTAAACGAGCTGAGTCCGATTAACCCGGAAAAAAATGACGGGTTAAACGAGCTAGTCCGTGGGCTAAACAGGTGGCCTGTTTAATTTTTTTTACATTTTTTTCAGAAAAAGTAGTACTTTTAGTCGATATTTCTCCCAATTCTACTCGAAAAGCCGACCCATCAACTAAAAAATATTTTAGGTTTTTTACTAAAAAGTGATTTTTTTTTCAAAATATTTTTTAAAAAATAAAATAAAAAGATAAACGGACTGGCCTGTTTAACGTATCGGGCTAACCATAAACAGTCTAGACTAAAAAATTATTGCCCATGAATAAAACAGGTTTACAGTCTAGCCTATTTAATCCACGAATTTAATGGGCTAGACCTAAATAGGTTGGATTAACCCGTTTGACAGCCCTGCTAAAAAGCAGGAAACAAAAAGGTTTCCAACGATTTATTTTTGTTGCTTTCTCGTAAATCGTAGTACTAGCATAGGTTTTATTATTTTTTCTAAAACTTATGTATAGGCCACGATTTATATTTAAATATAGAGAGGACAAAAATGTAGCCGTTACAGATTTAGGACAATCTAGTAGTATAATAGTTCAACTGGTTTAAATAGATAAATTATTCTCATTTTTATGTAACTATAATTCTATAAACACTTAATGCTTCTTTCTTATTCTGGAACCCTAAATATATTTTTTTTTTCGGCCATGATTTGCCCTCTAATAAAAGGTTGGCACCCAAACATAGCCTACAAACACAAAAAAAAAAAAAAAACCAAAATTCCTTCCGTAGTCAATAATACCGAAAGAAAAAATCAGCCTAACCAAAAACTACATCCTGAATATGCCAAAAAATCCTAAAACTTACTCACCTTCATTGAAACATACTTCGTTAAAACATATTCAAACTCCCCTAATTAACCCACCACTAACAAGCTCACTGCATTCTCAGTCAGGGGTCGTAGTCTCGTAGACAATATCTGCGCGTGAAGCTACGCCATACCACGCATTGCGCAATGCGATACTCCCCAACATTGGTACTATGCTAACTGATATAGCAACACACAAATCTGAAAACAAACAACAAATATTACAACAGATCTTAGCCGAAAGGCCAAGATACCCTTAAACTATTTAAGAATGGCTTCAACCGAGTATTGAATCTGTCGCTTTCTCTTCAAATAGTTTCTTTGCAGCTCTAGTGAACAAGTTATGGGCCTGCAAAAAGTTGGTAAAAGTTCAAATTTTGTTCAAATTATGAGACGAAATCTTTCAGCTAATACAGCACATGCTCATGGTTTATATGATATACCTGCTTCGAAGAGAGGCCAATCTTCTCTAAGTCACTTAGCTGCAAAATGTCAAAACCAAACAGGATCACTAACAGTATCAGATAATTCAATTTCTGCTATATATATATATATATATATGATATTTTCGTATATAAAATAAAAAAAACGAAATTACAGAGATTCCCTAAATGAAATTTAGTTACATGGCCTTTTTTACTCTATGTTCATCGTGGATACCACGATTTAAGCAAAAATGAGTAAATCGTAAACTAACCCACGATTTCTAGACTAACCTAGGCATCATAATCGTAAACCATGATTTTCCCTCGGAAAAACCCACGTAAATCGTGGATGTAAAGGCAACAACCTTGAATGCAATTTGTATTGTTTGAATGATATTGCTCCCGTGATCGAATAATAATAATAATAATAATAATAATAATAATAATAATAATAATAATATCTTACGTGTCTTGGGAGAAACATAATAGAAGAAAATCATATATATAAGCACACTAACCGATTTAAGCGGACTTTCTTCCCTAAGGTCTATTATATATTCTGCCATCTTCTCTCCTATGCCCTGAATGAATTGAAAAATAAAGAACAATCATGAATACAAATGAAAAAGGGAAAATTTTCAAATTTGGAAACAGCTATTCATGTTTTGCATCGCAGTGACATCCTGCATGTACCTTTAACTTTAGTAGTTCCTCTCTGCATTTAAGAATTAAACACAATGTTTACATTCAAAGAAGGATGACTAAGTATGCTTCAAAGGGTCAGAAAATTACAAAGGAGAAGCATTTGCCTTACCTGCTTGCATTGTTTAAGAAATCAATGTATTCTTGAACTAGAGTATTCTGTGTTGAAAATTGGTGATGTGAGGATGGCAGTTCATGAAATCCTTTGTTACTAGAGTGAAAGAATAGTTTGTACCTTCAACGCAGAACTTCGTGTACTGAATTTGTCAAGCGGAGTGTCATTCTTTTGTATTTTCCCTTTGTTAGTGGAGCAGGTTTCTGTAAAAGGTGTTTGCGAGAAAGGGAATGCTTCAAGGGGCTTTTGATTAACACTGATGTTGGGAGGGGAGAGGGGTTTTCTTAAAGGACTTTGGGCTGCATTTTTGCTCTCATTTGTAATTGGCGAGTTCATCACCTTGGCCAATGGCTCAGCTGAATATAAGAACAAATTCAAAGCCTTGGTAAGCACATTTACACAAGATTAAACCAAGCATCCAATAACTATTCACTGTTATGTCGGCAAATAATAAGATCAAGTGAAGGAATCTCAGAGCAATGACATACCAGGGAGATTTTTACATGGCTCCCATGAAGACTTATTGGTATAATGCTCAGATTCTTGCTTATCGTTGCTTTTAACACCACAATTTTCATTCTGTAGAACATTAAGTAAATAGTATATTCGAGAAAAATGAAGATATTTCTCCAGTATGCATGAAAATATATGTTTTACCTCCTCCAAGCAAGTATTGAACGGATCTGGACTATCCAGTAGATTTCCAAACGACACAGCAAAGGCACTGCTTACAAAATATGAAAATTCTCAATAGGTAAAGAAAAAATCAGTTTCCATGATTATATCAGCAAAAGAACCAATGGTCACCTTTCTTTTGTATGTTGTGCGGATTCATTAATTCCAGTTCTTCCTCCCTTCACTGAACTATCGAAAGTAACACATCTCTTTGCAGAGATTTTGACCGAACTTGGAGTTTTTCTTGGAAACAGAGAGATAGATGCAGCAAATCTTTGTGAACTCTTCGTTTTGCCTTTTGATTCTAGCCAAGCTTTCAGTTTGGCTTCCATGTCCACTTTAACTTTTGGAGTCTCTTGTTTTTGAGCTGAAGGCACAAAATTAGACACATGCCTTGATCTAGCAGCCAAACTAACAGTATGAACAGATTCCTGGTATTCTCCTGGATTCTGGAATCAAAACAAAAGAGAGATGCAATAATCTTTTGAAACAATTCTGTGGATCATAGTCTTGGTCACTGATATAGTTGAACAAGGAGCTAGAAAATATCTGGCCTTACCAGGCAAGCGACCATCAATGCACGACTAGTTCCCCCTAAAGAGTCTTGCAATATGCGGGTCAATTTGCTTTCGCGGTAGGGAACTCGTGGTTTGTTGTTGTTTAATGCATAGATCACATTTGACAGTGCAAACAAGGATTGGTTTATCTTACCACTCTCTTGGAGACGAATCCCTTCATTGCAGGTCCTTCTGTTGTCTTCGTTACCTGGTTCAGTCTTACACACATAAGCATAATCAGAACCTTTTGAATACAACATAATATCCTATTTACACTAATCAAGATACCAACATTGAATACGATATGTAAATATGGTAATTCTTTAAAAATATAAAACATGAATACATAACCTTAATCAAATATTCAGAATAATTCGCCATTTCGCCTAATAATGATCTTATATATGACAAATCATCTACATGATAATAATATAGAGAATGAACAATACCTTCCTTCAGTTCAAAAAATTGGTCATATCCATATGAAGTCAAAGCTAACAGTAAGGTATACACACATAATATATATAATATGCAAGAAAAATTAAATTATTTGTGCAACATAGATCATATCATTGAGACGAGAAAACTTGAAAATTTAAATAACCTGCCAAGTCAATGAGATTCAACTTTCCGAATACAGCTGCTTCAGTGCCATCAGCAGAAGGAGTGGAGACAGAGATCATAAGGACTGCATGGCTCCTACTAGAGACATCATTGAGGCCAGTGTGAGCAACTTTACGCCGCTGAACTCCGCTCGAGAAAACATCATGAAACTCAGACATTGTGTTTATGGGAATCTGAGAGAGTCCACGGAGGTGGATTTCGCCATCTTTGTCATCCCAAACTGAAATCTCTTTTGCTTTGACCTCCAAGAGGTCATAGCATCTGTCCATGTAGACCTCATAGTATGAAATATTTGCAGTCCTGCCACTGTTTCGGCAAATGGACAGTATCATAGACATAGCCAGTGTCATCAAGCCAGGTTGGTCCTTAGTCCCCTGCAACACCAAAGATGGGATAACTTCAGAAACATAACAAAGGATTCTGCTACAGCTAGTTGGTTATCCAAGGCAATGTGTAGCTTATAACTTTTCTAAGTTTGTACTTGTGCTATGCCTGTATAGAACCAACCACAAAGCATGGCATGTTCGCTGAAACATTTTTTTGTTTTTCATAATGCTATCCAAAATCCAATATTTCCCAGTAATTTATACATTCAAAAACCCATATTGGAAAAAAAAAAGAAAAATAAATTGAGTTCCCGAGCCTAGAGAGTGGATCACACTTCACCAAACAATTGAGGGAAAAAATTGAGAGGATTCACTCCCTTAATTGCCATCCTCTTAACTCAAAATTCACATTTTGCTTAAAATTCGAACTAAAAAATCAACAGAAAATGGCAATAACAAATCTAATTAAAAGAAAAAAAAAAAAAAAACACGCTTGGTTAAGGTCATACCTGCATGGTGTATGTCTTGCCACTGCCAGTGGCTCCATAAGCGAAAACCGTGGCGTTGCAGCCACTGAAGATTCCAGGTATCATAGGGCTCACTTCTTTGCTGAATATCTGACCCACATTATTATCTTCTACCCCAAAGAATGAGTCCAATTGGTAGCACTCCTTTCGGCTAACATCAACACAAAACACAAAAATCACCACCGAACCTAAAAATTCCACAAACCTCTTTCACCCAAAACAAGAAAGAAGAGTTTAATTTCCATGCACGGACACACATTTTCAAAAAATTGTTTCACACAAAAGTGGTTGACTCTCACGGCTTCTATTGTAAGAAAAAACCAACATAATTGGATATGTAAAATTTCTTTTACACTAACGGCATAGTAAAATTAAGCTCAAACACAACAAGAAAGCATAATTGGGGGGAAAAGGTAAAGGCTAGAAATAATTTCTGAAACCTGGTTTGTGGATCTTTGAGATAAACGGCAACTTCATCTTCTGCAGACTCGAAATGTTGGTCCAGGACGGAGACACACGGAACTGGGTCGCCATTTCTTGAAGAGATCTCTTGAGGAAGAAAGGGTCTAACCCTAACTATCACTCTGACCTTGGAGCCAAGAGTAGCCATTGAAGAAGTTAGGAAAGGAATTTTCAGAGAAATTTTGGGAAATGTTCAGAGAGAGAGGGGAGGGAAGGGGGGGGGGGGGGGTAGGAGAGGTTTTTCAAAAAACAGAGCACCTGATAATTTGGGAGGTTTATTTAGTTTGAACTTTGAATTGAACGTTTAATGAGCCCCACATGTTTTCCGTTTTGAGGTAAAGGAGCTAAGGTAGTTGACCGTGACAGGAATTCGAAGACCGGACCTAATTGAAAATAAAATTTTAATTTTAGGACAGAAAATTTTAATCACTTTTATTATTTTATAAAAATATGAAAGGTTGAAATTTTGGAAATAAAAAGTAAAATTTTAATAATATTTTTTTAAATATTTTTATTTAATTTTTAAATTTTAAATTTATTTTTTAATTTTTATATTTATTTTAAACTAAATATAATATTAAAATATAACTTAGTCTAATGTATTTTTATTTTATATCAAATACAACACAAAATTTAATTTAGTCGTTGTCTTTCAATTTTAGAATCCGTTTAAAAAGTAACAAAAGTTATTTTTTTTTTTTACTTTTTTTTATTATGAAAAGTTATGTTATGCGTGTTTAGTACTATTTTTAATAAATGTTTTTAATTTTTCGAAAAATTAATTGAGAGTTTTTGAAGAAGTAAAAAAAATGACTTCTTTTTTTTTCAGGAGTTATTTTATCATTCTCATTAAAAAAAATTTAGGAATATGTTCTTTTCACGAATTTTTTTTTTATCATTCTAGCAGTCTATTTTTATTATTAAATTTGTATTTAACATTGTTTATAGTATAAAATCTCAATAATTAAGTTATGTAAAATTAACATTCAATATTAAAAGATATTTATTATCATTGTTATTTAATATCCATTATCTTTGTGTAAAAAATTGTATTTTTTGAATCATTTATCTAAATCCTACAACTTTAAAATAAGTACTTTTATAACTAAAAATCCAAATACAAAATAACTTATTTATAAGCTGCTATAAATAAAAAATTTTATATTTTAAGCTCTTTTGAACTTATTTAAGAAATTTATCTAAAGTGGGTCTTAATCTCTCAATCTTATTCTCCTTTTAAATTCAGTCTAAAAATTCATAAATACACAAGTATAATGTCTTTAAGGAATTTTCATAAGAATAAATGATCTAGAATCTAGACTAATTTCTCTTTCTTAATTGTACATCTATTTAACAAGGCAGTACTGTGTTCATATCTATGTACATAAGAGACATAGATCCAGTGATACATATATATTATTTATTTGTTGAGTTATAAAATTTTAAATAGATACAGTTATACTAAAAGATATGTCTTCAATGTATCTCTTTTAAGTTATGATACTAAACATAATTCATGAGTTATCAAATTTTTTATTTTTGTCCTTTATTATTTTTTAAAAATTCAATTTTGTCCTTTATCTTTATCCTATTTTTCTTAATTCCATTTCATTTTCCTTTTGTCTGATCCATTTATACTACTTTTTCCTTCTGTTATTGTCGTTGCTGCCACTATCACTTCCTTTTGTCCAACACCTCTCTCTTTCTTTCTCTCTCTTTGTAATGACTCGCATTTTTAAAAATTTAAATAAAAAAGGTTCTAATTTATTTTATTAATTTAGACTCCTTATTTTTAAAAAACAACTTATTAAGAATAATTAAATTGATTTTTTTATGAATATTTTGAATTCAATTTTTTTAAAAAAAAAAAGAGAAAAAATAATTAATTTGATTATTGTAGTTTTTGATAGATATATTTTTATACGTTCCTAAAATAATATTTAGTATCATAATTATATTTTAAATTATTTTAATCTTAAGATTTTATAAAACTCTTATACTACTAATGTGTATTTTTATTACTAAATTTCTTATTTTTATACACATTCCTATTGTTTAACATGTATAATTTCTCATCCCTCACCTTCACAGACGTACATAGACACTAATCTCACTCTCAACCTTACCTTAACCCTAACCTACCCCCTTTCTTTACCCACACCCACACCTCAACAAAGAAAGAAAGTAGAGGAAAAGAAACAAGAGATGGAATTTGAGAGAGTTGAGAGGGAAAATCAGATCGTGAGGGAGAAGAAGAAGAGAGGGGGAGGGATGGCGGCGCGGGGTTTGCTGCCGCGCCGCCGCATCCAGCTTGCCATCACGCCTCACTGCCATCGACAGGAGCGTTAGGAGAGAGAGAGAGAGGGACAAACTCGCACGGGAGAGAGAGGAGGTTGCGCCGCACAGCCGTCGGAGCCATCATCCTGCCAGTCATCGCTGCTGCCAATGATGGAGCCGTCGCTGAATCCTGTGTCACCATCGTTCTTGCCAGCTTGCGAGAGAGAAGCACGATAAATCTCTTCCATTTCTGCTGTCCTGATTTTTTGAGAGAGAAGCTCATGGATGGAGGAAGGTGGAAAGAGATAAGAACTCCATTGAGAGAGGGAAGACGCCACTGTCATGCTTCATGGTCGCGGTGATAGATCTCGCGTCACCGTCACCCATGGCCGCTACTCTTACCGCCGCTCTATTTGGTTCTGTTTTGAGCTGTCTTGCCGTCTGGGTGGTCATTAACAACAACTGCCAGAGCCACCAGCGCCACTGTTACTCCTCAAATTTCGTCTCTCTTTCATTAGGGTTTGCTATCTCAACCACTTGAAGCTACCACCGGTTCTGTTGAGGGTTTCAGCTGTGAATGCCACCAGCACCAGCACCATCCTTCTTGTCTTGGTCTCAATTCTGGAAATCTTGAACCTACCATGATTTTACCTTTGTTCTGATCCAATGTTGTTTCTTGGTCAAATTCTTGTTTTAATTTCAATAGCTTGTCTTTGTTTTAGCACGGCCATTTTGCTCCTCTTATTTTTCTGCTGGGGCTGTCTTGAGTGTTGATGATTATGCCACTATGGAATTGCTAAAGTTGTTGCTGCCATGGATTTAAAAAGAAAGGGGATTATCGCGTTTAAATTATGCGGTTTTGACTAAGAGTTTTTAATTTAAGAAAGTCAAAAAGCTTATTGAATAATTACAAATAATTTATAAATGCTTTGTATGATCAATTAATGAGAATTGATGAAGTTGGAAATTGTTAGTTGGTGCGCAGAAATTGTAATTACACTTTGATTGTGTAAAATTCATTGCTCTTTCTTTCCCTGGTAATGGCGCCAAAAACATGATGCCAATACCATGGTTCACAACTTCGCACAACTGACCAGCAAGTGCACTGGGTCGTCCAAGTAATACCTTACGTAAGTAAGGGTCGAATCCCACGGAGATAGTTGGTATGAAGCAAGCTATGGTCACCTTGTAAATCTCAGTCAGGCTGATATAAAGTGATAATGGTGTTTTCGAATAATAATTAATAAAACAGGGATAGAAATACTTATGTAAATCATTGGTGAGAATTTCAGATAAGCGAATAGAGATGCTTTCGTTCCTCTGAACCTCTGCTTTCCTGCTATCTTCATCCAATCAGTCTTACTCCTTTCCATGGCTGGCTTTATGTGATACATCACCATTGTCAATGGCTACTTTCGGTCTTCTCTCGGGAAAATGATCCAAATGCCCTGTCACGGCACGGCTAATCGTCTGGAGGCATCACCCTTGTCAATGGTTTCATCTTATCCTCTCAGTGAAAATGATCAACGCACCCTGTCACGGCACGGCTATTCATCTGTCGGTTCTCGATCATGCTGGAATAGGATTTACTATCCTTTTGCGTCTGTCACTACGCCCGGCAATCGCGAGTTTGAAGCTCGTCACAGTCATTCAATCATTGAATCCTACTCGGAATACCATAGACAAGGTTTAGACCTTCCGGATTCTCTTGAATGCCGCCATCATTCTAGCTTACACCACGAAGATTCTGATTAAGAGATCTAAGAGATACTCATTCAATTCGAATGTAGAACGGAAGTGGTTGTCAGGCACGCGTTCATAGGGAATGATGATGATTGTCACGTTCATCACATTCAGGTTGAAGTGCGAATGAATATCTTGGAAGCGAAATAAGATGAATTGAATAGAAAACAATAGTACTTGCATTAATCTTTGAGGAACAGCAGAGCTCTACACCTTAATCTATAGAGTGTAGAAACTCTACCGTTAAAATTACATAAGTGAAAGGTCCAGGCATGGCCGAATGGCCAGCCCCTCTGATCTAAGAACCAGGCGTCCAAAGATGATCAAAGGATCAAAAAAATAATCCAAAGATGGTTCAAAAGATATCTAATACAATAGTGAAATGTCCTATTTATAATAAACTAGCTACTAGGGTTTACAGATGTAAGTAATTGATGCATAAATCCACTTCCGGGGCCCACTTGGTGTGTGCTTGGGCTGAGCTTTGAGTGTTGCACGTGTAGAGGTCCTCCTTGGAGTTGAACGCCAGCTTTTGTGCCAGTTTGGGCAGAAAGCTGGCGTTGAATGCCAGTTTGCGTCATCTATTCTTGGCCAAAGTATGGACTATTATACATTGCTGGAAAGCCCTGGATGTCTACTTTCCAACGCAATTGGAAGTGCGCCGTTTCGAGTTCTATAGCTCCAGAAAATCCACTTTGAGTGCAGGAAGGTCAGAATCCAACAGCATCAGCAGTCCTTCTTCAACCTCTGAATCTGATTTTTGCTCAAGTCCCTCAATTTCAGCTAGAAAATACCTGAAATCACAGAAAAACACACAAACTCATAGTAAAGTCCAGAAATGTGAATTTAACATAAAAACTAATGAAAACATCCCTAAAAGTAACTAGATACTGCTAAAAACATACTAAAAACAATGTCAAAAAGCGTATAAATTATCCGCTCATCACAACACCAAACTTAAATTATTGCTTGTCCCCAAGCAACTGAAAATCAAATAGGATAAAAAGAAGAGAATATACTATAAATTCCAAACTATCAATGAAACATAGCTTCAATCATATGAGCGGGACTTATAGCTTTTTGCCTCTTGAATAGTTTTGGCATCTCACTTTATCCATTGAGGTCCAGAATGATTGGCATCTATAGGAACTCAGAGTTCAAATAGTGTTATTGATTCTCCTAGTTCAGTATGATGATTCTTGAACACAGCTATTTTATGAGTCTTGGCCGTGGCCCTAAGCACTTTGTTTTCCAGTATTACCACCGGATACATAAATGCCACAGACACATAATTGGGTGAACCTTTTCAGATTGTGACTCAGCTTTGCTAAAGTCCCCAATTAGAGGTGTCCAGGGTTCTTAAGCACACTCTTCTTTTGCTTTGGACCTTGACTTTAACCGCTCAGTCTCAAGTTTTCACTTGACACCTACACGCCACAAGCACATGGTTAGGGACAGCTTGGTTTAGCCGCTTAGACCAGGATTTTATTCCTTTAGGCCCTCCTATCCAGTGATGCTCAAAGCCTTGGGATCCTTTTTATTTACCCTTGCCTTTTGGTTTTAAGGGTTATTGGCTTTTTCTGCTTGCTTTTTCTCTCTCTTTTTTTTTCTATATTTTTTTTCGCCTATTATTTTTTTTTCTTTTTTTTTTTGTAAGCTTTGTTCTTTGCTGCTTTTTCTTGCTTCAAGAATCATTTTTATGATTTTTCAGATTATCAAATAACATGTCTCCTAGTCATCATTCTTTCAAGAGCCAACATATTTAACATTCTTAAACAACAACTTCAAAAGATATATGCACTGTTCAAGCATTCATTCAGAAAACAAGAAGCATTGTCACCACATCAATATAATTAAACTAAGTTCAAGGATAAATTCGAAACTCATGTACTTCTTGTTCTTTTGAATTAAAACATTTTTCATTTAAGAGAGGTGATGGATTCATAGGACATTTATAACTTTAAGACAAAGTTACTAACTACTAATGATCATGTAATGAAGACACAAACATATATAATCACACAACATAGAAAACGAAAAACAGAAGAAATAAGAACAAGGAATGAATCCACCTTAGTGATGGTGGCGTTTCCTTCTTGAGGAACCAATGATGTCCTTGAGCTCTTCTATGTCTCTTCCTTGTCTTTGTTGCTCCTCCCTCATTACTTTTTGATCTTCTCTTATTTCATGGAGCATGATGGAGTGCTCTTGATGTTCCACCCTTAATTGTCCCATATTGGAACTCAATTCTCCTAGGGAGGTGTTGATTTGCTCCCAATAGTTTTGTGGAGGAAATTGCATTTGAGGCATCTCTGGGATCTCATGGTGATGAGCTTCTTGCGCCTCTTGAGCTCCATGAATGGGCTCTCTTGCTTGCTCCATCTTTTTCTTAGTGATGGGTGATGAGCGGATATTTTATACGCTTTTTGGGGTTAATTTCATATAGTTTTTAGTATGTTTTAGTTAGTTTTTAGTTCATTTCCATTAGTTTTTAGGAAAAATTCATATTTCTGGACTTTACTATGAGTTGTGTGTTTTTCTGTAATTTCAGGTATTTTTCTGACTGAAATTGAGGGAGCTGAGCAAAAATCTGATTCAGGCTGAAAAAAGGACTGCTGATGCTGTTGGATTCTGACCTCCCTGCACTCAAAGTGGATTTTCTGGAGCTACAGAACTCGAAATGGCGTGCTTCTAATTGCGTTGGAAAGTAGACATCCAGGGCTTTCCAGCAATATATAATAGTCTATACTTTGCTCAAGGATAGATGACGTAAACTGGCATTCAACGCCAGTTCTCTGCCCAATTCTGGCGTCCATCGCCAGAAAAGGATTAAAAGTTGGAGTTCAACGCCAGAAATGGATCCAAACCTGGCGTTGAACGCCCAAAATGGCCTTATGCACGTGAATTGCTTAAGTCTCAACCCCAGCACACACCAAGTGGGCCCCAGAAGTGGATCTCTATACCATCTGTTATAGTTTACTCAATTGCTGTAAACCTAGGCTACTAGTTTAGTATTTAAACAACTTTTAGAGACTTATCTTGTATCTCATAACATTTTAGATCTAAACTTTGTACTCTTTGACGGCATGAGTCTCTAAATTCCATTGTTGGGGGTGAGGAGCTCTGCTGTGTCTCGATGAATTAATGCAAGTATTTCTGTTTTCCATTCAAACATGCGTGTTCCTATCTAAGATATCCATTCGCGCCTAACTATGGAGAGGGTGATGATCAGTGACACTCATCACCTTCCACAATCCATGAACGTGTGTCTGACAATCACCTCCGTTCTACATCAGATTGAATGAATATCTCTTAGATTCCTTAATCAGAATCTCCGTGGTATAAGCTAGATTGATGGCGGCATTCATGAGAATCCGGAAAGTCTAAACCTTGTTTGTGGTATTCCGAGTAGGATTCAGGGATTGAATGACTGTGACGAACTTCAAACTCGCGAGTGCTGGGCGTAGTGACAGACGCAAAAGGAGGGTGAATCCTATTCCAGCACGATCGGGAACCTCAGATGATTAGTCGTGCTATGACAGAGCATTTGGATCATTTTCACAAAAGGAGGGGATGTAACCATTGACAACGGTGATGCCCCAACACACAGCTTGCCATAGAAGGACGTGCGTGCGTGAACCAGAGGACAGAGGAAAGCAGAGGTTCAGAAGACAAAGCATCTCCAAAACTCCAACATATTCTCCATTACTGCATAACAAGTAACCTTTAACCCATGCTCTCTTGTTTATTCGCAATTCAACTGATAAATACAATTGACTTTCTGACTAAGAATTGTAAGATAACCATAGATTGCTTCAAACCAACAATCTCCGTGGAATTCGACCCTTACTCACGTAAGGTATTACTTGGACGACCCAGTGCACTTGCTGGTTAGTGGTACGAGTTGTGAAAAGTGTGATTCACAATTCGTGCACCAAGTTTTTGGCGCCGTTGCCGGGGATTGTTCGTGTTTGGACAACTGACGGTTTATTTTGTTGCTTAGATTAGGAAAAATTTTTCTTGGTTTAGAGTCTCTTATTATTGTTTTTGGTTAAAATTTTAGAATCCTTATTTTCTCTTTCAAAAAAAAAAATTTTTTTTCTAAAAGTAATTTTTATTGAATTTTTCTTGTTTGATCTTTAGTTTTTCTTGTTTTGTGATTTTTCTTGTTTTTCTTGTGTCTTTTCAAAACATTAGTTTTCAAAAAATACTTCTTCAAAACAAGTGTTACATTCATAACTCATTTGGCTAGAGCGTTAGCCTGTGTTCTTGGTAATTGGGTTAGAATCTTTTATATTCTTTTCAAAATCTTCTTTTTCATAAATAATAATTTCTCTATTAAATTTTGTGCCAAACTTTAAGTTTGGTGTTTTCTTGTTGATTTCCCTTTGGTTTTCGAAAATTTTGGTTTGGTTTTCTAAAAATTTTAAGTTTGGTGTTCTTTCTTCATGTTCTTGTGTTCTTGTGAGTCTTCAAAGTGTTCTTGAGTTTTCCTTGTGACTTGATCTTAAAAATTTTAAGTTTGGTGTTCCTTGGTATTTTCTCTCCAAAATTTTCAAAAACAAGGAGCACTAGATCTAAAAATTTTGAATCCTGTGCTATCTTATTGTTTCTCTCTGTTTTAAAGCTAATTTTCGAAAATTACCTTTAAAATTCAGATTTTTACTTCAAAATTTAAAACCTTTTTCAAAAATCATCATATCCTTTTCAAAACTTCCTAACCACCTTCTCTCTCTCCTCATTTTTTCGAAAATTTTTAACCATTTTTATTTATTTTATTTTAATTTATTTCATTTTCGAAATAAATAAATAAAAATAAATTTTTTTATTTTACATCATCTCCCTTTCTCCATCATGGATCTAAGTGGAAATGAACAGTCCAGGAGGACTCTGGGGTCATATTCTAACCTCTCTACTGCTTCATATGGGAGTAGCATCTGCATACCCTCCATTGGAGTCAGTAGCTTTGAGTTGAATCCTCAGCTCATTATCATGGTGCAGCAAAGTTGCCAGTATTCCGGTCTTCCACAGGAAGAACCTACAGAGTTTCTGGCACAGTTTCTACAGATTGCTGACACAGTACATGATAAAGAAATAGATCAGGATGTCTACAGACTGTTACTATTTCCATTTGCTGTAAAAGATCAAGCTAAGAGGTGGTTGAATAACCAACCTAAGGCCAGCATAAGGACATGGAAACAGCTAACAGAAAAATTCCTGAATCAATACTTTCCCCCAAAACGGATGACACAGTTAAGGCTGGACATCCAAGGCTTCAAACAAGGAGATAATGAATCTCTTTATGATGCCTGGGAGAGATACAGAGAGATGCTACGAAAATGCCCCTCTGAAATATTTTCAGAGTGGGTTCAGTTAGACATCTTCTATTATGGGCTTGCAGAAGGAGCTCAGATGTCTCTTGATTACTCAGCTGGTGGATCTATCCACATGAGAAAGACAATTGAAGAGGCTCAAGAGCTCATTGATACAGTTGCCAAGAATCAGCATCTGTACCTAAGCAGTGACCCTTCCATGAAAGAAGAGGTTAAGACAGCAACTGCTGAACTCAGTCCTGTAAAACAAGCTGCTGAATTCAATCAGCAGTTGGACTTTCTAACAAGGCAACTAGCCAAATTTAAAGATAGGCTACAAGAGACAAGAATGGCAAATATACATATGGAAGAACAGTTTAGGCAAACAAAACAACAGCTATCAAGACAAATAACAGAAGAATGCCAAGCAGTTCAATTAAGAAGTGGAAAAACATTAAATAACCCACCTCAAGGCAGCAAAAAGCCAAGAAATGAGCAAACCACCCAAGATTCACCTGAGGACAGTAAGAGCCCAGGGAAAATTAATTCTGGCGCTAAAACGCCAGAAAATTGGTAGAAGGCTGGCGCTGAACGCCCAGACCATGGCCAAAACTGGCGTTCAACGCCAGAAACGAAGCAGGAGTGGCGTTCAATGCCAGAAATGGGCAAGGATCTGGCGTTGAACGCCCAAAATGGGCAGGATCTGGCGCTGAACGCCCAAAATGGGCACAATTCTGGCGTTCAGACGCCAGGAACAGACAAGGAGTTGGCATCTAACGTCACTCCAGTTTCTAACTCTGGCACTCAATTGCCAGTGAGGGATCAGGCTCACACAAATGCTGATAACAACCCCTCTAAAAAGGCTTCTTCAACCACTTCTGTAGGCAGTAAATCTACAGCAACTAAGGTTGAAGAATATAAAGCCAAGATACCTTATCCTCAAAAACTCCGGAAAGAGGAGCAGGATAAGCAATTTGCTCGCTTTGCAGATTACCTCAGGACTCTTGAAATAAAGATTCCATTTGCAGAAGCACTTGAGCAAATACCTTCTTATGCCAAGTTCATGAAAGAGATCTTGAGTCATAAAAAGGATTGGAGAGAAACAGAAAGAGTTCTCCTCACTGAAGAATGCAGTGCAGTCATTCTGAAAAGCTTTCCTGAGAAGCTCAAAGACCCTGGGAGTTTTCTGATACCATGCATATTAGAAGGTCAATGCACCAAGACAGCTTTATGTGATCTTGGGGCAAGCATCAACCTAATACCTGCATCCACTATCAGAAAGCTTGGCTTAACTGAAGAAGTTAAACCAACCAGGACATGTCTCCAACTTGCTAATGGCTCCACTAAATACCCATCAGGCATGATTGAAGACATGATTGTCAGAGTTGGGCCATTCGCCTTTCCCACTGACTTTGTTGTGTTGGAAATGGAGGAGCACAAGAGTGCTACTCTCATTCTAGGAAGACCCTTCCTAGCAACTGGACGATCTCTCATTGACGTCCAACAGGGGAAAATAACCCTGAGAGTCAATGATGATGAGTTTAAGTTGAACGCTGTCAAAGCCATGCAGCATCCTGACACATCAAAAGACTGCATGAAAGTTGATCTTATTGACTCTTTGGTAGAAGAGATCAACATGGCTGAGAGTCTCGAATCAGAGTTGGAAAACATCTTCAAAGATGTTCAGCCTGATTTAGAGGATTCAGAGGACATGAAAGAGCCTCTGAAAATTTTTCTGGAAGAAGAAAAACCTCCTAAACCCGAGCTCAAGCCATTACCACCATCCTTGAAATATGCATTTCTGGGAGAAGGTGACACTTTTCCAGTGATCATAAGCTCTGCCTTAAATTCACAGGAAGAGGAAGCACTTATTCAAGTGCTAAGGACACACAAGACAGCTCTTGGGTGGTCCATAGGTGACCTTAAGGGCATAAGCCCAGCTAGATGCATGCACAAAATCTTATTGGAGGATAATGCCAAACCAGTGGTTCAACCACAGAGGCGGCTAAATCCAGCCATGAAGGAAGTGGTGCAGAAAGAGGTCACCAAATTACTAGAGGCTGGGATTATTTATCCTATTTCTGATAGCCCCTGGGTGAGCCCTGTCCAAGTCGTCCCAAAAAAGGGAGGCATGACAGTGATTCATAATGAAAAAAATGAACTGGTTCCTACAAGAACAATTACAGGGTGGCGCATGTGTATTGACTACAGAAGGCTCAATACAGCCACCAGAAAGGATCATTTTCCTTTACCATTCATAGACCAGATGCTAGAAAGACTAGCAGGTCATGATTATTACTGCTTTTTGGACGGCTACTCAGGCTATAACCAGATTGCAGTAGATCCTCAGGATCAAGAGAAAACGGCATTCACATGTCCATCTGGAGTGTTTGCTTATAGAAGGATGCCATTTGGGCTGTGTAATGCGCCTGCAACCTTCCAGAGATGCATGCTCTCTATTTTCTCTGATATGGTGGAAAAATTTCTGGAAGTCTTCATGGATGACTTCTCAGTATATGGAGACTCATTCAGCTCCTGTCTTGATCACCTGAAACTTGTTCTGAAAAGATGCCAAGAGACCAACCTAGTTTTAAACTGGGAAAAATGTCACTTCATGGTGACTGAAGGGATTGTTCTTGGGCATAAAATCTCAAACAAGGGAATAGAGGTGGATCAAGCAAAAATAGAGGTAATTGAAAAGTTACCACCACCTGCCAATGTTAAGGCAATCAGAAGCTTTCTGGGGCACGCAGGATTCTATAGGAGGTTTATAAAGGATTTTTCAAAAATCGCAAAACCTCTAAGCAATCTGCTAGCTGCCGACACGCCATTTGTGTTTGACACAGAGTGCCTGCAGGCGTTTGAAACGCTGAAAGCTAAGCTGGTCACAACACCAGTTATTTCTGCACCAGACTGGACATTACCATTTGAGCTAATGTGTGATGCCAGTGATCACGCCATTGGTGCAGTGTTGGGACAGAGGCATGACAAGCTTCTGCACGTCATTTATTACGCTAGTCGCGTTCTAAATGATGCCCAGAAAAATTACACTACCACAGAAAAAGAATTACTTGCAGTGGTTTACGCCATTGACAAGTTCAGATCATACTTAGTAGGATCAAAAGTGATTGTGTATACTGATCATGCTGCTCTTAAATATCTACTCACAAAGCAGGATTCAAAACCCAGGCTCATTAGATGGGTGTTGCTTCTGCAAGAGTTTGATATAGAAATAAGAGACAGAAAAGGGACAGAGAACCAAGTGGCTGATCATCTGTCCCAGATAGAGCTAGTAGAAGGGACGCCCCTCCCCTCTCTTGAGATCTCTGAGACTTTTCTGGATGAGCATTTATTTGCCATTCAGGAAACACCATGATTTGCCGATATTGCAAACTATAAAGCTGCAAGGTTCATACCCAAGGAGTACAAAAGGATACAAAAGAAGAAATTAATTACTGATGCAAAGTACTACTTGTGGGATGAACCCTATCTCTTTAAGAGATGTGCAGACGGAATAATCCGTAGGTGTGTGCCTAGAGAAGAAGCACAGAGGATCCTGTGGCATTGCCATGGATCTCAATATGGAGGCCATTTCGGAGGTGAGTGAACAGCCACCAAGGTCCTCCAATGTGGCTTCTATTGGCCCACACTCTATAAAGATTCCCGAGAGTTTGTACGTAACTGTGACAGTTGCCAAAGAGCTGGTAATCTGCCTCATGGTTACGCCATGCCTCAACAAGGAATCTTGGAAATTGAGTTGTTTGATGTATGGGGAATTGACTTCATGGGACCTTTCCCACCATCATTCTCAAACACTTATATTCTGGTGGCAGTTGACTTCTGCAACAAACAGCTTTACTCTGCCATGGTCCGGTATGGGATTCGCCACAAGGTGGCGACTCCATATCATCCACAGACTAATGGACAAGCTGAAGTCTCTAACAGAGAGCTAAAAAGAATTCTAGAGCGGACTGTAAATACCCGTAGAAAGGATTGGGCAAGGAGCTTGGATGATGCTCTGTGGGCTTACAGAACAGCATTCAAGACCCCTATAGGGACCTCTCCATACCAACTGGTGTATGGTAAGGCATGTCACCTGCCCGTAGAACTGGAACATAAGGCCTACTGGGCAACCAGATTCCTAAAATGCCAAGCTTTATAAAGAGAAATAAAAAAAGTGGCATGACAGAAAGCTGTCATCTAGAATCTTTGAACCAGGACAGAAGGTTCTGCTGTTCAACTCTAGACTCAGGCTATTCCCCGGGAAATTGAAATCCCGGTGGAGGGGACCATACGTGATTACAAGCGTATCACCATATGGTTATGTAGAGCTTCAAGATATTGACTCTGACAAGAAGTTCATTGTTAATGGACAGAGAATCAAGCACTATCTTGAAGGCAATGTTGAGCAAGAGTGCTCAAGGTTGAAGCTAGATTAAAAGCTCAGCAAGGTCTAGCTAAGGACATTAAAGAAGCGCTTGTTGGGAGGCAACCCAATTTTTATTTATTTTCATGGTTTTTCATGTTTTATTAGGTTCATGATCATGTGGAGTCACAAAATAAATATTAAAAATTGAAAACGGAATCAAAAACAGCAGAAGAAAAATCACACCCTGGAGGAAGCACCTGTCTGGCGTTCAACGCCAGAACAGAGCATGGTTCTGGCACTGAACGCCCAGAACAAGCATGGTTTTGGCGTTCAACGCCAGAAATGGCTAGTAAATGGGCATTGAACGCCCAAAATGGGCACCAACCTGGCGCTGAACGCCCAGAGTTGTGTGCAAGGGCATTTTGCATGCCTAAATTGGTGCAGGGATGTAAATGCCTTGACACCTCAAGATCTGTGGACCTCACATGATCATTTCAAGATCTGTGGACCCCACAGGATCCCCACCTTCCCTCCTCATAATCCTAGTTTTTTTTCCACATCTTCTTCTTCATCTATTTCTTCTTCTTTTGCTCGAGGGCGAGCAACATTCTAAGTTTGGTGTGGTAAAACAATTATGTGAAGGATCTATAGCTCAGTGGTAGAACATGTGGCTGCAAATCAAGAGATCCCTGAGATACCTCAGGGGATGCACTTCCCTCCACATAATTATTGGAAGCAACTGAGGATAGAAATACCAAAAATCACTAGGAATCAAGCCACAAAGGCAAGGAAGAGACATAAAAGAGCTCAAGAACATCATTGGTTCCTCAAGAAGGAAATGCCATCATCACTAAGGTGGACTCGTTCCTTGTTCTTACTTTCTCTGTTTTTCGTTTTCTCTATGTTAAGTGCTTATCTATGTTTGTGTCTTCATTACATGATCATTAGTAGTAATTAGTGTCTATTTTGATTTTATCCCCAATTAAGTTATAGTCTATTTTTCTCATCATCAGCAAACATGAATAAAATAGTAGATCTTTTGAATAAGAGGCAATAAAATTTCGAGTTTTTAATAAGAAAAATTCTAATTAGTAACATGTGGTGGCAATGCTTTCTGTCTTCTGAATGAATGCTTGAACAGTGCATATGTCTTTTGAATTTGTTGTTTAAGACTGTTAAATATGTTGGCTCTTGAAAGAATGATGAACATGAGACATGTTATTGATAATCTAAAAAATCATAAAAACGATTCTTGAAGCAAGAAAAAGCAGCAAAGAACAAAGCTTGCAGAAAAAATATATATATAATAAAATAGGCGAAAAAAAATATAGAAAGAAAAGAAAAAGTAAGCAGAAAAAGCCAAAAGCTCTTAAAACCAAGAGGCAAGAGCAAAAAGCCAATAACCCTTAAAACCAAAAGGCAAGGGCAAATAAAAAGGATCCCAAAGCTTTGAGCATCAGTGGATAGGAGGGCCTAAAGGAATAAAATCCTGGTCTAAGCGGCTAAACCAAGCTGTCCCTAACCATGTGCTTGTGGCGTGTAGGTGTCAAGTGAGAACTTGAGACTGAGAGGTTAAAGTCAAGGTCCAAAGTAAAAAGAAGAGTGTGCTTAAGAACCCTGGACACCTCTAATTGGGGGCTTTAGCAAAGCTGAGCCACAATCTGAAAAGGTTCACCCAATTATGTGTCTGTGGCATTTATGTATCCGGTGGTAATACTGGAAAACAAAGTGCTTAGGGCCACGGCCAAGACTCATAAAATAGCTGTGTTCAAGAATCATCATACTGAAATAGGAGAATCAATAACACTATCTGAATTCTAAGTTCCTATAGATGCCAATCACTCTGAGCTTCAATGGATAAAGTGAGATGCCAAAACTGTTCGGAAGCAAAAAGCTACTAGTCCCGCTCATCTAATTAGAATCTGAGCTTCACTCAAAAACTCTGAGATATTATTGCTTCTCAACCTATTAGTCTCCTATTTTATTTGTCTAGTTGCTTGAGGACAAGCAACAGTTTAAGTTTGGTGTTGTGATGAGCAGATATTTTATACGCTTTTTGGGGTTAATTTCATATAGTTTTTAGTATGTTTTAGTTAGTTTTTAGTTCATTTCCATTAGTTTTTAGGAAAAATTTATATTTCTGGACTTTACTATGAGTTGTGTGTTTTTCTGTAATTTCAGGTATTTTTCTGGCTGAAATTGAGGGAGCTGAGCAAAAATCTGATTCAGGCTGAAAAAAGGACTGCTAATGCTGTTGGATTCTGACCTCCCTGCACTCAAAGTGGATTTTCTGGAGCTACAAAACTCAAAATGGCGTGCTTCTAATTGCGTTGGAAAGTAGACATCCAGGGATTTCCAGCAATATATAATAGTCTATACTTTGCTCAAGGATAGATGACGTAAACTGGCGTTCAACGCCAGTTCTCTGCCCAATTCTGGCGTCCAGCGCCAGAAAAGGATTAAAGTTGGAGTTCAACGCCAGAAATGGATCCAAACCTGGCGTTGAACGCCCAAAATGGCCTTATGCACGTGAATTGCTTAAGTCTCAGCCCAGCACACACCAAGTGGGCCCAGAAGTGGATCTCTATACATCTGTTATAGTTTACTCAATTGCTGTAAACCTAGGCTACTAGTTTAGTATTTAAACAACTTTTAGAGACTTATCTTGTATCTCATGACATTTTAGATCTAAACTTTGTACTCTTTGACTGCATGAGTCTCTAAATTCCATTGTTGGGGGGTGAGGAGCTCTGCTGTGTCTCGATGAATTAATGCAAGTATTTCTGTTTTCCATTCAAACATGCGTGTTCCTATCTAAGATATCCATTCGCGCCTAACTATGGAGAGGGTGATGATCAGTGACACTCATCACCTTCCTCAATCCATGAACGTGTGTCTGACAATCACCTCCGTTCTACATCAGATTGAATGAATATCTCTTAGATTCCTTAATCAGAATCTCCGTGGTATAAGCTAGATTGATGGCGGCATTCATGAGAATCCAGAAAGTCTAAACCTTGTCTGTGGTATTCCGAGTAGGATTCAGGGATTGAATGACTGTGACGAACTTCAAACTCGTGAGTGCTGGGCGTAGTGACAGACGCAAAAGGAGGGTGAATCCTATTCCAGCACGATCGGGAACCTCAGATGATTAGCCGTGCTGTGACAGAGCATTTGGATCATTTTTACAAGAGGAGGGGATGTAACCATTGACAACGGTGATGCCCCAACACACAGCTTGCCATAGAAGGACGTGCGTGCGTGAACCAGAGGACAGAGGAAAGCAGAGGTTCAGAAGACAAAGCATCTCCAAACTTCAACATATTCTCCATTACTGCATAACAAGTAACTTTAACCATGCTCTCTTGTTTATTCGCAATTCAACTGATAAATACAATTGACTTCTGACTAAGAATTCAAGATAACTATAGATTGCTTCAAACCAACAATCTCGTGGATTCGACCTTACTCACGTAAGGTATTACTTGGACGACCAGTGCACTTGCTGGTTAGTGGTACGAGTTGTGAAAAGTGTGATTCACATTCGTGCACCAATGGGCTTCTCTTCCTTAATAGAGTGTTCCCTTCTATGAAAGCTCCAGCTGAGTAACATAGATGGCAGATAAGATGAGGAAAACCTAGCCTTGCCATGGGGGATGACTTTTCGGCTATTTTGTAGAGTTCATTAGAGATGACTTCATGAACTTCTATTTCCTCTCCAATCATGATGCGTGAATCATGATGGCCCGATCCACAGTGATTCAGATCGGTTGCTAGTGG